>NC_068994.1:4422385-4423624 GCF_001194135.2 Octopus bimaculoides | reverse complement strand
GAGAGAGAGAGGGGGGGAGAGAGAGAGAGAGAGAGGGGGAGAGAGAGAGAGAGAGATAGAGAGACAGAGATAGAGAGAGAGATAGAGAGAGAACCAGGTAATCCACGTGTTTACCTCATGTGGCTCTCACCTGAGCAGTGGTTATCTGAAATTGTCTAAACGAGAATTTCTCCAGCAGAAATAGGTTCCAAGCAAACAGAAAATCTGGAAGTTGTACTTTTGTCACAGACTCTAAATAATAAGGGAAGACTGGTGTAGCCAGTATTACATTTATTCCATGGTTTACAGTTGTTTCATCAACTTACAAGTGACAAATCAAATTTGTCTATAGACATGGATGAGAACAATGGTATAATCATGTTCATTACGTAATGTATATTACATCATAGCTTTTACAGTCATTTAATCATAACTAGACAAATAAATATGATACAAATACGATTTGGTTATTTCACTTAAATAGGAAGAACATGGTTCCATCGAAGGATTTCCCAGATCCAAATAAATGGGAACAATTCTAGAATCTCAACAAGAGAGTAAATAGACAATTCCACTGTTTTTGTTGGTCTGCTTATTCTTAGAAACATCATAAAAATGATTGTTAGTAAATAAGTGCAGAGCTATTGTATCCATTGTATCCTTGAGCAAGCAACTTTATTTCACGTTGCTCCAGGCTACTCAGTTGGCAGAAATGAGTAGGACCTGTATTTCAAAGGGGCCAGTTTTGTCACATTCTTTGTCATGCTGAATCTCCTCGAGAACTACGTTAAAGCTATTTGTGTCTCTGGAGCGCTCAGCCACTTGCGTGTTAATTTCACAAGCAGGCTGTTCCATTCATCGTAACCGACGGAGTGCCAATGCTGTGCACGGTGTAGCTACTGTCGTAGTGGGGTGTAGTTATTGTTGTGGTGGTTGTTGTTGCATTTGGATGCTGTGTCTGTGTTTGTGTGGGTGTATGTATGTGTGAGCGTGTGTGTTATATGTGGGTTTTGTGTGTGGAGGTTGTGTGAGGGTGCATTGTGTGTGTATGGGTGGGTGTCGTGGTGTGTCTGACATGTGTGGGGGGGGGGTCTGGTCAAGACAGTGTTCTGTGTGTGGGTATAGCGTGGGTGATAGAGGGTGGGGAAAGCATCAAAAGGAGGGAAAAGAGTAAAGGAAGGACAAAAGGAAGAGAAAGACAAGAGAGGAGGGGGAGAAAGTAAAGATATGAGCCAAGAGAGAGAGAAGGGGAAGAGAGAG
>NC_068994.1:4419663-4422170 GCF_001194135.2 Octopus bimaculoides | reverse complement strand
ATCAAAAGGAGGGAAAAGAGTAAAGGAAGGACAAAAGGAAGAGAAAGACAAGAGAGGAGGGGGAGAAAGTAAAGATATGAGCCAAGAGAGAGAGAAGGGGAAGAGAGAGGGAAGGGCAAGAGAGAGAGAAGGGGAAGAGAGAGGGAAGGGGAAGAGAGAGAGAAGGGGAAGAGAGAGGAAAGGGGAAGAGAGAGAGAAGTGGGTGGATATGAGAGGAAAAGTAAGAGAAGAAAGGATAGGAGAGAAAGAGAGAGAGAGGGTGAGAACAATGAGAGAAAATGTTGATTGTGTGTACGTAGGAGGGGGTTGTTTGACTGTACATATGCGTGTGTGTGTGTGTTTGTGTATGTTTGTGTCTTTGTATGCGTATGTATGTTTATATAAGTGTGCATGTGTATGTACATGTGTATTTGTCTGTGTATAAGTCTATAGAATGTTTGTGCACGTCAGCATCTAAGTGTGTGTATGTGCGTGTGTGTGGTTTTTTTTTGTCTGTGCGTCTGCCATATTAGTCCACAGCAACTTGGTAGCCAATGGTGCTTTACCAATGCATTGCTTCTACTCTTGAAGCAGTTGACAATGATTGTAACCATGTCAGTGTTTGGTCATGGCATCTCCCTGTGGTTGACGTGATTCAGGAGACAAACGACTGCTGAGTGCCCTGCTGGGCCAGACATTGTAGTCGGCTCAGTGACTAACCCCTGCCCCACCAGCAGTTTTTTTGCCCCCCAGGTCATTATCTGCATTATGCTTTACTGGATGTGTAATGTCGGTGGAGACGAGTATCAGAGTACATGGCTGTGTGCTAAAGTTGCTTCTCAACCACATGGTTCTAGGTTCAGTTCCACAGCATGGCACCTTCGGGTGGCAAGGATGGAGGGTGAGTTTAGTGATAAACTGAGCCTACAAATAAGACCCCATCAGGGCTCAGTTCTTAGTCCCCTACTATTTTTTGAAGTCTGATAAAACATAACACAGGGATTTAACTCTGGCTGTCCAAGGGGACTCTTGTGTGCTAAAGGCCTACTTCTTATAACAGGGTCTGTAGAAGATGCAGAGAAGAAATTTGTTCCTTTTCTTGAAAGGAAAACTATATAGTTTGTACAATCAGACCCCTAATATATCACTGGTATTTGTCCTTTGAGAGGTCAATGATGGACCCCGTAACTGGAAGGTTCATGTACCGCCAGTCCAATTCACGTGAATCTGCTGCCAAAAGACAAGAAAGAAAAGCCAGGAGACAAACAAAAGATGGCATAGACAACTGATTAATACAAAAATTAAACAATGAAATAATCAAGAAAAACTTTTCAGTCATTTTTTATTTTGATTTTTGTAAGATGAAGATTAAGAAATCAAAAATTGATAAACAATATTTAGTCATTGCAGTCACATGACCAGACATTTTTGCTTTCTCCATTTGTCTGTCACTAGCAAAGTCTGGCCTAGACAGGTTATCACCTCCATCTCATCTATTTGTCTACACTGCATCTTCAATGATTCAATAGTATATTCGTTTTCACACATCACACAACAAGTCCCATAACCCAGCAGTGTAGCTGTGTAGTTACAAAGTTAGCCTGGCAAACAAATGATTACAGGTTCAATCCTAGCATGCAGAACCTTGGGTGAAGAACTGTGTTTAATATACAGTAGTCTAGGACTAAGGCTGTGAGCCTTAACCCTACACTATAAAAAGTGCTGATCTTTGACAGCAGGAAACCGTTGGTTCTTGAGAAGTAACAAAAATTCTACTAAAAAGAATTTTATTATCCACCTTTTGGTATTCATTCTTCTAGTTTGTTATATAATCCATGTATATACATATATATACCATGTATGCCCATGGTTAACATAGGTAATATACTGGTAGTGTAATGGATACTTTTATCCCTTAACGGTTATCTTAACCTCTAACTGAGCTAACCTTATATATACAAATATATAGATAGATAGATAATAAAATGAATGGTTTATACCTGGTAGCTTCCATCTTCCATTTATCATATATTATCATCATCATCATCATTGTTTAACGTCCACCTTCCATGCTAGCATGGGTGGGTGTGCTAGTGGTATGCAATAAGCACCATTCTTGCATAGATTCTTGCCAGTGCTGCCTGACTGGCTCCCCGTGCTGGTGGAACAGAAAAAGCACCATCCAAATGTGGTCGATGCCACTACCACCACACCCACCACCCCAGCCCAACTGGTTCCTGTGTGGGTAGCATGTAAAAAGCACCATCTGAACATGACCGATGCCAGTCCCACCTGACTGGCTCCCGCGCCGGTGGCACATAAAAAGCACCCACTACACTCCCAGAGTGATTGGCATTAGGAAGGGCATCCAGCTGTAGAAACATTGCTACATCAGATTGGTGCCTGGTGCGGCTCCCTGGCTTGCCAGTCCCCAATCGAACCGTCCAACCCATGCCAGCATGGAAAACGGACGTTAAATGATGATGATGGTGATGATGATGAATCTATATATATATATATATATATAT
>NC_068994.1:4409602-4419461 GCF_001194135.2 Octopus bimaculoides | reverse complement strand
TATATATATATATATATATATATATATATATGTGTGTGTGTGTGTGTGTATGTATATATATATATATATATATATAACAGTGATAGTAGCAAGTGGTGATGAGGGGAATAATGTTAATGTGATTGTAAGTGTAGTAGTGGTGGTAGCAGTAGTAATAATAATGGTGGTGGTGGTGGTGGTGGTGGTAGTGAAAGCAGTAGTGCAAGTAGAGGCTGTAGTATCTAAAAAATAAAAATGACAGTAGAAGTAGTAGTGGTGGTAGTGATTATAGTAGTAGTAGTTGTAGTAACAATGGTGGAAGTAGCAATGGTAATGGTGTGTGGTAAACGATATAGTAGTAGTGGTGGTGGTAGTGATAGAGGTTGTAGCAGAAATAGTAGAGTTGGTGACATCAGTCATAATGGCTACAGTAGTAGTAGTAGTAGTAACGGCAGCAGCAGCAGTGGTGGTGGTGGTAATACACAATGGAAACGGTTCAGGACCATGACATGACTACATCCCACACCAAAACCACATTTCATTGCATCACTCCATACATCAGTGACACCACCACCACCACCACCACACTGCATGAAACCATATCAAACACTACACCGTACACTGCAATCCACCACTCCTCTGCTATGTCATATACCACTTCACATTACATCATGTGCTGTTTATACGCATGTATGTATGTATATACACCTCAAGCACATTTGAACTGGTAACAAATTCGTATTTACACACATCACTACTTAGAGCTGTCATTCACTAGTTTATTCACAGCGATCTCCCGAATAGCGCAACCAATCATTAAATGATTGTCTCTTGTGTCAGTTCACAACATCTGACTTACTGGTCTCTGCTGCTGAAGAGGAAATAATCATTCTGAAAAGCATGCATCCAACAGTCTGGTCAGCAAGTTTGTGTATGGGTGTATGTGTATATGTGTGTGTTTGTCAGAACATGACAATATATTTGTGTGAGTGTGTGGTGTGGTTATATGACAGTCTGTGTGGTAATTATGGACACGTGTGCATGGTTACATAACTTTGCGTGAGTGTGTGTGTGTTTGGTAGGTGATTATATGTGTATGTATGCCTGTATGACACTGTGTATATGAATGTATGTGTGTATATATCTATATATCTATATATATATCTATATATATATATATATATATATATATATATATATATATATATATATATATATATATATATATATATATATATATACATATATATGTATAGGGTGTTTGAAGTGGTGTACAGATATTGTAAATTAAGAAGAAGGAGGCAGTCAGAATTTTGGATAGTTCTTTATTAGCACTTTCATTCGTTTAACCGTATTCTTCAAGAAAAATTGTTTTATTATTTTGGTTCAATTTTCCTTGAAGAATATGATTAAACAAATGAAAGTGCTAATAGAGAATTATCCAAAATTCTGACTGCCTCCTTCTTCCTAATATACATGTGTTTGTGTGTGATTGTTTTATACAGACAATAAAATTTAATGTTTATATATATATATATATATCCATGTATATATACCATTTATATATTTGTGTGTATATGTATATATAGTATGTGTATATACATGTATGTGTCTGTTATGAAACTAACTGTTTGTATAATGGGGAATAACGAGTTTGTGCATCGAATGTTGCGACTGCTGCATCTGGTTGCACTCATCAGTGTTGTGGTTGTAGCGCAGAGAATTGTCAGGTGACCTCTCCATCTTCAGTGCTTGTGGTGGTAGTGGCTTTTGGTGTCCCTGCCACACCTGGCTGCCCTCCGGTACTCGAGCCGAGTGACCAATGCTGCCGGCACTGTGTACCATTTCTCGTTGCCCACCGGGGGAGGGAAGTGATGTCACACCGATTTCCGTCTTCCGGCGACAGTTGTTGCGACGCTGGTGTCGAAGCAGGTGGTCTTTGCGATAGAACGTGTAGCTGCACACGTCACACTTGTATGGACGTTCTCCGGAGTGGATCCTCTTGTGTAGTTTGAGGTGGTCACGCCGAGAGAGGCCCTTGCCGCACACATCACATGTGTGCAACTTTTCCGGCTGCATTACATAATGCTGGTGGCTCCTCTGAGCCATGCGACACTGGGTACAATTGATCTGGCTACAGCTCTGACAGTCCAAGGTACAGCAACAACTGCTGTGCTGTTGATGGCATTGGCTGTACGATGTTTGGTTACAGCACGGAGGATGCTGATGGCTGTTGTTGTTGTTGTTGTTGTTGTTATTGTTATTATTATTATTATTATTGCAATTGGTGTTGTTAGTAGGATGATGGTGAGGGTGGTTGTTGTGGTTGTGCCCAGTGGTCAGTTCGTCCTTCACCTGACTCGGTTGCTGCTGTTGATGGAAGCTGACCTCCTCCACCGACGACATTGCTAATTCGATATCGGATTTATCTGATGGTGTGGTCGGAGAAAAGACCATCCCATCGGAGAGGGAGAAAGTGGAACTCATCTCAGAGGCTGCGGCCAAACTCAAAGCTGAGACGCTGGCGAGAAACCAACATGTGATGGAGCTATGTGTGATGGAGTTGAGTTCTTTAAAGTAAAAATAACACTGGAGTGATTTTAGTCAACAAACCAAATAATTCCTTGATTATCTGCTAGTGCCACTTCCTGTTGATGTTGTTGTTGCTGTTGGTAATATTACTGTTGTTGCAGCTACTGTAGTTAATTGATTGCCAACAGGACATTAATCACCTGAAAAATACATTAAAAAAAAAAAGAAAAATGAATTTGGAAAAATTTTTAATTTTAAGACAGAAAAATGAAAACAAAAATGATTGATTTATTTATCTTCGTTGGTGTATTAGAATGATAGACACACAGACAGACTTTATATTCAGGGACATAAAGAAACATAATAGACAAAATGTAGGTTGCAATGTATCATGGGAATATTGTTGTTAACAATAAAATCATCAATGCCAGATTTCAAAATCATTCTGTCGTTTAGTCCTTGTAGATTTCAAGGTTTATTTTACATGTGACATAGTTAGGTTATGCTTTTTGGTTTGCATTTCACCACAAATAAAGTTTACTTTGTTATTTAATATAAACCTGTAGTATTTACTGTCAACTACTGTTTTTTTTCTATCATAATTCATTTTATGTACAGTGTTATGAATTCCTTGATGGAAATGTGTGAGAAAGTGCTGTATTTGTGTAATCAATGTAACAGTCTGAGTCATAAAGTTTACAACTTTCATGTTTACATTGAAACTTCTATATTATATTGGCTGTCTGCAGTACATCCTGTGGATTGTTAGTTTGTGGTTTCATATTGATGAAGAGATTTTTGTTATTTTCAAACTATGCATTTGTAGTTAGGTTTCGGACAGATTGTGTTCAGTTTTTTAATGACTTATTCATTTTATTACCAGATTGCATTTGACTCTTGTAATATACAATTTGTGTGGTTTATGTATTTTTAGCTGGTTTGCCACATAAAAAGCACCTGGTTGACTCTGCAAATTGGTTGGCATTAGGAAGGGCATCCAGTTATAGAAACCCCACCAAAGCAGACAGGAGAGTTTGGTGCAGTCCTCTCATTGGCCAGCTCCTGTCAAACCATCCAACCCATGCCAGCATGGAAAACAGCTTCTTTTATTCTTTTATTTGTTTCAGTCATTTGACTGCGACCATGCTGGAGTACTGCCTTTAGTCGAAGAAATCAACCCCAGGACTTATTCTTTGTAAGCCTGGTACTTATTCTACCGGCCTCTTTTACCAAACCGCTAAGTAACGGGGACGTAAACACACCAACATTGGTTGTCAAGCGATGGTGGGGTGACAAACACAGATACCCAAACATATACATACATACACACGTACATTGTATATATATATATATATATATATATATATATATATACATACATCATCAAGGTGCAACACAGGATGTGATGAATAGAAAGACTGTCTTGGATTGTGACATGATTTTAAAAAATCCAACAAAACACTTTTGATACATTTGGTGTCAGAATTTTAAAATACAATTAAGAACTGGAGTGACCATTCCTAAACTGTTGTGCATCGCAAAAATTGCCAATTTTTTTGTTTATTTAAGAGTTTCAACTCAAATTTCCCTATTTAACAGAAATACTTTAGAATGGAAACAGTTCTCAGATTTAGAATTTTGGAAACTAAAAGTCATGGAGAGACCTTTAGTGAAAGAAAATAGACTTCTATAATGCATAAACACCACCAGTGGACTTACAACATTTCAGAAGTACAACTATTTAGATTATTGTATATGCAGACAAAAACACCTATACATTCACACATATTTATGCATACACGTGCATTATATATATATAAAAATATATATGTGTGTGTGTGAGTGTGTGTGTAATGTACACACACACATTAGATACATATGCATTTATATACGTATAAATACATGTATATATGCATATGTAGATGTTTATTTATCTATCTTGAGAGCGAGATGGAGAAACACAGATAGGCAGGTAGATAGATAGGTACACATATAATATATACATTCGCACACACATATACATAGACAGACATAGACATACAACACACACACACTATATATATATATATATATATATATATATATATATATATATCAGTATTGTCCTTTAAATACTGCTTTACATCATATATTTTGAGCGGGTTACTAGTGAGATGATGGGAATGAAAACCGATTGATTGGGGCGGGTATATATAAATATATGCATGGTTTGTGTGTCTCAGTAAACGTGTGTATACGATAAATAAGGACACAAGCTAGAATGTTCAGTGATTGAAATCGTTTGCATAGGCGAGGGACCTTTTTTTAACATTCGTCTACAATGGATGCTTTCCTAGATAAGGTATATCTAATGGATAGACACAATACGAAAACATATACGCTCGGTAGATGTGGAGGAGAGAGAGTTAGAAAAAGATAGAATGATGACTAAAGAGGGAGAGACAGAGATTGATAAACAGAGAGCGATGATGAGAGTGAGAGACAGAAATATATTATAAAGAAAGGGATGGAATGATATACAGATAAAAAGAGGCGGAAACATGTATACAGTGACAGAGAGAGGAAGAATATTTACATATATACAAGGCTAAAATCACTGATATTTAGGAGAAATACGGGTAACGGAAATCCGAGTACAAACATTCATGTTGCACCCTTGTTTTTCAGAAGCACCCTGATCAGCCCGCTTCTTACCATGCACCAAGCTATCCATCCATCCAGCCATTCATTCGTTTCTGCAGTCATCCATACGTCAACCCATTCCTTACAAGCACACCCTCGGAATTAGTTTTCAATGTTGGGATTAGAGACAATCTTACCCGGGCTTTTGTTGCTTCTTAATCCGGGTGTTGAGCATGAATCGGGGCTAAATCACCACTGGAAAAAGGTGGCAGTAGCCAGTGCGAGGGCATAAATCTACGAGAGAGAAAGCCAAGTTGCAGGAACATGGAGAATGAGAGAGAGAATCCTTAATTTATTTACTCAGGCGCCCTACAGAGTAAAAATAAAAATAAAACAAACCACAAACGGTGTAATAGTATTAAGTCCCTAATCAATAAAATTCCGCGATCCTTTCGTTTGTAAACTTTTATTATTTATTATCTATTGATTTTCAAGACTTTTATCGATATTTTGTCAGAATACTAAATATTTCTGATTTAACACATGATTAGTTGTAATCAGGATGCTGAGTTTTATATTAGTCTCTGTTTGTGGACGTCTATCTCCGTCCCTTCTTGAGATGTTGATTCTCAGGGCATTCCTGAATGAGCAGACCTACAATCGTTTGTCCTTCCCAAGACTATTATAAATGACTTGAAAGAGATTTGACAGTTATTTCTAGCAGATAAAATTATCCTTCGTGTCGTCTGCAAAAGACTGTCGTTTTTTCGCTTTAAATATTTTATCCAAAAACAACTTAAACTAATAATCAATATATTCAATGTAATATTTCAAAGACTTTTTCCCAACACCTTATCTTCCCCCACAAAGTTGTTAAAACACTGTCAAGACTTGGGTTGTCTTACATACAACTGACCCTTGTTCCTATATACAGATTCTTGTACACAATGCATGTATGTATGTATGTATGTATGTAAGTTTGTGTCTGTGTATATTTGTAGGAGCATCTTATTGCATGCGTGTGTGTGTGTGTGTGCGTGTGCGTGCGTGCGTGTGTGTAACTGTTTCTGTAGATTTCAGAGTATATGTGTTTATACGAATCTACAAGGTAAAAGAAACACAGGGTCCCAGAATTTGGGTAGTTGACCACATAATTAAGATTTATACAGCGAAGTTTAATTTGGATAAATTCGTATGCCAAGGATTGTCCTTTCGCCTGAAAACTCAACAAAACAGGTCCTCTTTGCCTGTCTGCCTGCCCCCCCCCTCTCTCTCTCACTGAGTGACAATCTGGATAAGTCAAACTCCTATTCTGTCCCAAATTCACAAACTTCAACCGTACAAATTTACATGTCGACGTGTGTATATCCATCACAAAAAGTCCCTGCTTGCAAATGTATGTAATGGTTGTGCGTATATAGCCGTGTATATGTATATCTAATTGTATATGTCTAAGTTTGCATGCAAGGTCCCCTGCAGGGCACCTTGAGCAAGTGTCTTCTACCATAGCCTCGGTCCGACCAAAGCCTTGTGAGTGGATTTGGTTGACGGAAACTGAAAAGAAACCTGTCGTGTGTGTGGGGGGGGGGTCCACTCACTCATTGCTTGACAACCGATGTTGGTGTGTTTATTTCCCCCGTAACTTGGCGGTTCGGCAAAAGGGTCCGGTAGAATAAGTACCGGGCCTACAAAGTCCTGAGGTCGATTTCTTTGGCTGAAAGGCGGTACTCCAGCATGACCGCAGTCAAATGGCTGAAACCAGTAAAGGAACAGTAGAATAAAAGAATATATGTCGATACGTTTCTGTCTGTAGCGGCCTAATGCAGACGACATTTTCGCCGTTGGCACAGGTGTTGTTTTAATTACAAATTTTAGCCAATCAGAGACGAGTTATTTGGAAGCCATTTTTCCTTTTCTTTTTGATGGGGGCCACTTAAACATATACTTACTGTCTATCTCTTACGCAAATACTCCTCAAACTTTTTTCAAACTATTGCCTTATATATTTTTATTAATGCTCTTTCAAAGACCTTTTCTCAGCATAACTAAATACACCACAATAAATTACAATTTGATAACCATTAAAACAGTATTTGTATATAAATCATTTAGTCATGGCAGGTATTTTTGTCCAACCCATGCTAGCATGGAAGGCAGATATTAAACGATGATGATGATGATGAATATAGAAAAATGTCAAATATTTTAACCACTGATAATAATGGTTTCAAATTTCGGCACAAGACCGGCAGTTTCGGGGAAGAGGCTCAGCCGGTTACACCAACTCCAGTATGCAACAAGCACTTATTCTATTGAGAAAGGAAAGTGGCTTAGTGCCAGGTGCTAAAGTATGATAGAGGGACCAGGAGTCTTGCTACAGAGGGGATACATGGCTTGCCCTACATTATGTGAGGATGGCTGGGAGTAGCTGGATGGGACATAAAGATGGTGGTGACAGGGTAGCAGAGCATACACTTAAGGTACAAGAAGATGAATATAAGAGAGAACATAGACAGAGGATAAGGAGGGAGGGGTGGGTGATTTCGTGAGAGGGTAAGAAACGACACGAAAAGAAAATGGAGTTATTAGCTTTGTCATTTCTAGAAACATTGTTCTAATTTCCTTCACTTCCATATCTATCAGCTGAAACTGTCTGAATATTTTGAAAGAAGTCTCTTGGTATTTAGAGGAAAGATTATGTGTCTTTTATATATACCTATACACACACACACACACACACGTGTGTGTGTCTATCAATAATTGACTTATACAGTTCCAATTCAGTTTCTCCATTTATGCTGTATTTTTTTTTTTACAAAGCCAATTTTTAAAGAAACCATAAAATAGAAATGGAATTTTGACTCTATAAGACAATCGTTAATATGTTAGAATTGGCAGTGGTGACGATGGTGATGGTTGTGATGGTGGTTGTGGTGGTGGTACAGGATCATGGTGCTATTGTTGCTGTTGGTGATGGGGGTGGAAGAGGGCTAGTGATGGTAGTGGTGGGTACACACATAATGGGTACAGTCTGTTATTACAGAAAGCTTTGACAATCTCAATCCCTGCCACACGTGTGTGCAACCAACTCCAGACTTCCAGACACCATCTGTTAAACTTCATTAAACCATTACAGACCTTCTTTGACGCCATTCCCCTTTCCTTTCAGTTTAAACTAATATAAACACACATACAGGTGTGGCTGTGTGGTTAAGGAGCTTCCTACCCAACCATGTGACTTCAGGTTCAGTTCCACTGCATGGCACTGAGGGTGACTTTGCCTTTCATCCTTTTGGTATTGATTAAATAATAAGTACCAGTTATGCACTGGAGTCAATGTAATCAATCCTTTGCCCCAAATTTGAAGCCTTGTGCTTCCAGTTGAAAGAATTATTATTATTATTATTAATAATAATAATAATAATAATAATGGCAAGCTGGCAGAATTGTTAGCATGCTGCATAAAATCCTGTCAAGCACTTTGGCTGTCTTTATACTCTGAGTTCAAATTCCACTGAAGCCCACCTTGCCTTTCATCATTTCAGGCTCAATAAAATAAGTACCCAGTTGCGCATTGGGGTTGATCTAATTGACTTACACACTTCCCTGAAAATTGCTGGCTTTGTGTCAAAATCTGAAATCATTACTATAATTATTATTGTTATGATGAGGAGGAGGGGGAGGATTTTTTTACATCAAGCAAAAGCTCTTATTCAGTTGATAAATGAATTTCAGTGTATTACTGGTATTTATTGGATAAAAACAAGAGTGGAATAACAGTTAAAAAGTCTATGTGGCTGAAGCTGGATTTGAACTCAAACAAGTGAGATACCTGGTTGGATGTCGTACAGCTTATTGTCTGTCCCACCACCACCGCCACCATTTCCACGCTCTTCACATGATCTTGATAGGTCAATATAGTTTCATGTCTCCTGCACCTCTTCAGCAAACTGAGGAACAAATAGCACCCACCACCCCTGTTCTCGGTTCACAATTGTGGTGATTGTAATGATGGTGTTGATGATGATGGCGACTGTCATAGTGATGGTGGTGGTGGTGGTGTTAGTGATTATCATTGTGATGGTAGGGATTGTGATGGCGTTGTATTATGGTGGTAGTGGTAATAAGATGACAGACGATGATGATGATGATGACAACGACGACGGTGACGTTGGCGAGGATATTCACGGTGGGGATGATGATGGTGATGATGATAAAGACGAGGAAACATCGTCAGCATTTCTGATTACTATCTTGAAAAATGCCTCAGTCGATCCCACACACACACACACAGAATGAATTTATAAATTCAAATCTACTGAGATCCAGTTTCGAACCCCGATCGACTGCATCGATTTTCTCGCCTGTCTTTCACATTAAACCCCTTTGCTTCAGTAATTATTAATGTCAGTCAAAATAAACTGGCAAAACGTGACGACAGAAGACAAGCCCTGGGGACAGCTCGGGTGGATAGCGGCGGAAACTTTCGTTATCAACTGTTTTAACGAGGAGAAAAGACCAAACTTAATAAATATAAATATAGTTTGTATGTCTGTGTGTATGTATATAATATAACACTGTATACACATATCTATATCTATATATACGTGTGCGTGAGATTGAGAAATACCGGTGTACTTGATTGTTCCTAATTATAAATACATCCGGACATCTTTCTGTATGTGTGTGTGTGTATATATATATATATATATATATATATATATAT
>NC_068994.1:4404510-4407599 GCF_001194135.2 Octopus bimaculoides | reverse complement strand
ATATATATATATATATATATAAATAATACGATACAGTTTTGCTGTGTGTGTAGTGAGGACGTTTACTCTTCACAAAAAAATAAACGGTACACCATTATTCAGTTCCAGTCTTTTTGTATGGCGCCACAGAAAAGGCCAGGATTCTTTCACAGACATCCTATATGCTCGGCTGATTCAGATAAATTTGGTCCACCAGTATGAAAATGAGCTCGAAATGCCGAGAGACATACACTAACATAATATATTACTATTACACCTCTGCGTGTATATATGTGTGTGTATATGAAAGAGAGAGTTTATTTATGTGTGCGTGTACGTCTGCTTGTGTTCGTATATTAATGACAATCGGAGAGTATATGAATGTAAATATACATCTGTATAAATAATTCTTTTTATATATATGCATACGTGTGCATATATATATGTGTTAATGCATCTCTGTGTATATGGAATATGTATATATATATATAAATATGAACGTGTGAATGTGTGTGTGTGTGTGTGTATTCGTGACAGGTTGAAGACAAATGACCTGTGTGAAGAAGAATCAAGTTCGTTTTCCACCAGACCAGGTTAGACTCCACCAAAATCTGATTTGTTACAAATATTCAAAAGCATTCAATGTTCTCACATCTTTCCTGCTCCACATTGGCCTTACTTAAATCCATCCATCCACCCATCTATCTATCTATCTGTATCTATCTATCTATCCGTCCATCTATCTATCCATCCATCTATCTATCTATCTATCTATCTATCTATCTATTTGTTTGTCTGTCTATAGATATACATATGTCTGCAAGATGAAGTATATATATATATATATACATACATACATGTGTGTTTGTATGTGTGTGTATATATATATATATATATATATATATATATATATATATATACAGACCAGTTGTGTAAAACTTATCAGTAATGTACCTATATTGACTCCTAGAAACAGCTGTAAGCTAAATTTATTCTAATAAAGGGAAAATATGTAATGACCATTATCTATAGCTTGTTTTATATATCATCATCGCCATTTAGTGTCTGTGTTCCATACTGGCATCGGTTAGATGGCTTGACTAGAACTTGTAAGCCAGAGAGCTGCATCAGGTTCCAGTCTGACTTTGGCTTGGTCGCAAAAGCCCGATGCCCTTCCTAATGCCAACCACTCCAAGAGTGTAGTGGGTGCTTTTTACATGTCCCCAGCACAGGTGCTTCTCTGTGTCACTGACACAGAGACTGTTACGTGTCACCAGCACCAGCCACAACTACGATTTCACTTGACTTAACAAGGCTTCTGAAGCACAGCAAATTGCCAAAGGTTATAATCTCTTGATACACACGAGGGTGAGTCAAAAAGTAATGCCATTTTGTTTAGGACAGGTATAATTACCAACACAGGAACATGTATCATACATCAAAATGAAGCTGGTCCTCTGTGGATCACATCCCTACTTCTCAACATAGTCACCGTTTCTCTCAATAGCAATGTTCCACCTTCGAATGAGAGCATGTATCCCTGCCCCGTAAAATTCCGTGTTGACTGTTCTTTGACTGAGGTGCAGTTTTCTTATGCTATTACTCACGAGTAGCTAAGTAGATTACATCAACTCCAGGCCTCAACTGGTATTTATTTTATCATATATACAGTGTGGACCAAAAGTCACGCACCAAAACATTTAACATTTTATTTATTTTCTGTTAGTTATTATTATTATAATTATTATCATTCATTTTGTTCATTATGTACAAGTACATGTGTATTCTCATCGTTATTTATTTTATTCAATTTTAGAAAAACTGAAGCTTGTCTTTGACAATTCCACAGTGAATTGAACCTGCTTTGTAAATGACTTTTGGCCCACCCTGTATATCATATATATATATATATATGTATATACATATTTCATATATTATCCTCTGTCCTTATACTCTCTTACACAAACTTGAGAACTTGATGGTATCTTGAAGGTATACCTGCACCTATCCATATATGCACTTTTACCCATTTCAACCGGCAAGCTGTTTGCCATACTGGAGCATTGCTATTGTTGTGGCTACACTTTTACTAACCCCTTCTTTTTGCTTGATTTTTTGGTGAACGAGCAAGTTTGATGTTGATTGCCCTCATTTGCATTCCTTGTCGTTAGGTAGGTTCATTTCCGTCAATTGGATGTCCAGATATCTTTCAAAAGCATTGACATTGACATCATGTAGATTTCTCAGGCTTTTTTGACAGAATATTGAAAAGCTGTGGGGCCGTTGAAACCTAAAGTGTTGCACTTAACTGGTTTTAACTCAAGACAGCAAAGGTGTGGAGCTTGGAATTTACCAACATTTCAAACTGCCATGGCTTATTACTGGGAAACTGAGGGATGTTTGTGATGAACCACAAGTGGTACATCTGGCACTTGACATGTTAAATTGCATATTGTTGTCTTCATGCTATTTGTATTTTAGTAGTTTTGTTGTAAGTAAGGAGTATCACCAGGGTTCTTTATTGTCTGTGTTGTTAGGTTGAGGAAAAAGTCCATGTACCGTGTTTTGAAGCATAGCTATAATGTTAGACATAACACTAGACATAATGCATCATTACATACTGGTTTCAAATTTTGACACAAGACTCAAAATTAGAACGTGCTCTCTGCACTTGAATGCCCTTTCTGTTGCCAACTCTCACCTGTTTCCAAACAAGGTAATATTTCTTCATGGCTGCACATGTCTTTGTAGAATATTATTTCCTTGAAGTGTGCACACTTACATCTGCCTATGTCCACCTTCCAGAGGAATCACACAGTGCTCTCTTCATTCTCTTTAGTCTTCTGTGTTGATCTTGTCAGAGAAACTTCTCTCATGTGCTGGAGCTGAGACGGGGCTTCCATTAGTCAGAAACGACAATTGGCACCGTCAACTCACCACCAAGTCTTCTCTACTTGGCATCCCCACTCCCCACATATTTCTTGATCATCCTCTTCCACAGGCTTTATCCACACTCTGTTGTACATGCTTTAATCATATCACATATAATTTGTGTATTTAATATAATATAATATAATATATATATATATATATATATATATATATATATA
>NC_068994.1:4402110-4404456 GCF_001194135.2 Octopus bimaculoides | reverse complement strand
ATTATCAATTTATTAATTTATTAATAAATTAATAATTAATAATTTTTACCAAGCCCTTCGGTATGAAAACACCATTATCGGTGAAGAACTTATTTAAAAGTTCTTATACATTTATAAACATAATTAAGGGATCAGCAACAGTTGCTTCACCACATACCGAAGTTCAGAAATAGCAGCTAAAGTGCTGAAACTTTAGGTGCTATTTCTAAACTTCCGTATGTGGTGAAGCAACTGTTGCTGATCCTTTAATTATGTTTATATATATATATATATATATATATATACAAACATGTAATGTATAACATCTATAATATATGTACAATATGTACATGTGTGTGTACAGCCACCGCTTCCATTGTATTTATTTATCTATTTATTTATTTGTCGTTGTTGTTGTCTTTGTAGGATCTCCCAAAAGCCAAACAGCAGACAGTTGATGCTGAATCAGAGCCAGGAGATGATGGGGTACACAAACAGAGCCACTACTGGTGCCACTCCAGGTACGACGACGACCACCACCACGACAAGCACCACCAACACCACCAACCAGGTACCTGGTGTGATGTTCTGTATGCAGTCGCCCCAGTTTCCCCTGGGGAGACAGTTCCCTTGTGAAGCTTGTGATCAAGTATTTCCGCTCTACGACCAGTTGAAGCGACACCGGCAGTCGTCGCATCCATCAGCGTCATCACTAAAAACATTTACCTGTAACATATGCGAGAAGGTGTTCTCGCAGAAGATGTCGTTAATCAACCACCAGAGAATTCACACCGGAGCAAAGCCGTTCTCGTGTGACCAGTGTCCTAAGTCGTTTTCCCAGGTGTCCAGTCTTCGCTGCCACAGTCGCACTCACACGGGGGAGAAACCGTTTAAGTGCTCTGTGTGTAACAAATCGTTTAGTCAGAAGGGAAACCTGCAGGTGCACATGCGCCGCCACACGGGCGACAAGCCGTTTGCATGCAGTGTGTGCATGCGGGCATTCAGCCAGAAAGGGAACCTACAGACCCACATGAAGCGCCATGTGAACGACAAACCGCTCAGCTGCAATCTGTGCGGCAAAGTCTACATGTACAAATCGTTGCTCAAATGCCATGAAAAGACGCATCTCGTCGAACAAATGGCTGCCGGCGCAAACAGCAGTTACAACAACAACAACAACCACAACAATAACGACAACAACAACAACAGTAACAATAACAACAGCAACAACAACAGCAACACCCACCACCCTCATCAACAGCAACACCACCATCACCACCAGCAACAACAACAACAACAACAACATGCACATAACCCGCAGCCCCATCACCACCCCCAGCATCATCATCATCCGCATCATAACAACACTGGAAACAACAACAATAACAGCTACAATAACAACAACAACACTAGCAACAGTAAAATGTTGGACAATGAAATGGTATATAAACAACTTTGAACTGGTCGAAACCGGTCAGAACTGAACTGGAAATCTTCTAGAAGATAGTGGACTATGGCTGGGAATCTCTCCCTGACTAGAAAAACATGCAATAGGTACTTGTCACACCTTATATATATATATGTATATATATATATATGTATATATATATATATATATATATATACACATGCATGTGTGTGTATGTATATCTGTATATCTGTATAGATATGTATACACACACGTATATATATGCATACATATAATATATATATATATATATATATATATATACATACATTCTATTTATGTGTATTATATATATATGCATACATGTATGTATATGTAAATGGAATATCCATACACATACATCTATCGATATATAGATATAAATTGTATGTACATATAGATTATACACACACCTACATATATCTATCTGTAACAGACATAGATACAGATACGTTATATATTATATTTTTATTTATTTGATATCACGTTTGATAAACAATCTCACTGTTGGCAACAGGTTACCAACTGACCAATCATTGGTTCACAGCATTTCGGATGGTGACAGAGCAAGGACAACAACAACTGAAGCAACACCAGACTGAGATTTTCATAGCTTTCATAAACATGTAACACACACATGCGCACGCATGCATGTGCACGTGCATGCACACATATGTATGTGTGTCTAATAAGAGTTTGACCTCAGTTCCACATTACTTAGAGTTTTATGGATGTAGGATATGTCCACCTTGTCAGATATAACTCCAACCAAATGTGTAGAGTGCCACTTCCTTTGGTTTGTTCACTCAAATGTGTATGTGTGTGTGTGTGTGTGTGGATATGTAGGTACACAGGTATGTTAAAATAATATATATATATATATATATACATATATATATATATATATATATATATATATA
>NC_068994.1:4400153-4401456 GCF_001194135.2 Octopus bimaculoides | reverse complement strand
ATATATATATATATATATACATATCCATATATATATATGTACATACACACACACACGTGTGTCTGTATGTGCTGTATAGACTGAGAGCGTTCAGATGAATGTGTTCTTTGTTTTTTTCCATTTATCTTATTCTTTATTTTCCTTCAACAATTCTAAAGAATCAGCCAGTGATTTATTCCCCCATCTTTGTTCACAGCTTCTTGTTGATGTTCCACTAATTTGTCGAAACTCTGATGCTTAGAAAATCTCCAGGTCTTGGCTCAAACAATTCATCAAACCATGTTTCCAGCTTCATCTTTGAACAAAATGCCTCGCAGGGTGTTAGAGAGCAGGAAGAATTGGAAGAATACAGTTACAGAAAAACTACGAAACACTATAATAATAATATTTATCAGGTTTATTCAGATAATACTGGAAAGAAACAAATTAAATATATATATATATATATATATATATAGGAAGAGACCCCTTCGGTCATGAATGACCATGGGATTGCACCTAGAAAGTTACTCTCCGAGGCACAAGTCCAGGCAATGTTGTTTATGGAAGACCAGCAGTCGCCCAAGCATACCGGTCTCCCCTCTCCATGCCACCAGTGTTATCCCAGGGAAAGGCAAAAGGGTCGATACAGCTTGGCACCTGTGACGTCGCAACTCATTTCTACAGCTGAGTGAACTGGAGCAATGTGAAATAAAGTGTCTTGGTCAAGAATACAACACACAACCCAGTCCAGGAATCGAACTCACAACCTCACGATCGTAAGCTTGATGCTCTAACCACTGAGCCATGTGCCTTCATGTCTATATATACATACATATATATATGTATATATATATATATATATGTAGTTATGTATATGCATATATATATATATATGTGTGTGTATATATATATATATATATATATATATGTATGTATATATACAGTTATTATGTATAGTAAGTGTTGGTTTTATGAGAAGAAGGATTGTCATCACAGTTCCACTGCTGTCCACCTTGTATCTGCTTCCATGATCCTTAACTTGCAGACACACAGACAGACAACATACCAAAGTAAGCAAGATACCAATTCAATCCACCGTGGAACATCACAGAGAATCTCAGATGGAAATATTCACTGCATTCTTCAGACTCCATTATTTTCTTTCTCCCCCCCCCCACACCTTATGTTTTTTTTTCTTTATTTTATTTTATTGCAGTTTTTTTTTCTCTTTTCTTTTCTTTTTTTTTTTGTTCTGATAAATAACATTTTGATTTGTGATTTGCTGTGTTTAACGAAATAACTTTACAATGGTTCTGCGCCT
>NC_068994.1:4382383-4399933 GCF_001194135.2 Octopus bimaculoides | reverse complement strand
ATATATATATATATATATATATATATATATATATATATATATATATATATATATATATATACATACATACATATATATATAACACATTTATGTATAATAAAATAAGATTTATACATACAATATATGTGTGGTATTTATGTAAACAAAATAAGCATGTTTGATCCATTTTTCTATCCGTCCATCTATCCCTCTATCTGTCTGTCTATCTATTTCTCTCTGTCTCTCTCTCTCTGTCTGTCTGTCTCTCTCTCTCTCTCTCTATTTATCCATCCATCTATCCATTGTTCTATCTATATTTTTATCTCTATGTGTCTGTTTATATGTTTGTTTCCCTGTCTCTTTATCCATCCATTTATGTACCTCTCTCTCTCTCTCTTTCTTTTTCCATCTATCTATCTACGAACTACCTCTACCCTTCTTTTTTTTTTTTTTAGTACCTGTAGCATATTCCATGTCATGTTTTTGCATTTTTCTCCAGGAATTTGCAACTGGAAAGTAACACATGAACCACCCCAACACCAATACTGAACAGAAAGACAGAGCTAATATCGACTTGCAGTCACAGTTTGAAATCTTTTCAGGGAAACAGACAGAGCTCCTGTGATATCAAGCATCATGTCATACATGACCATCTTGTCTTTTACTTCAACAATTACGACATTGTCTGTCATAGATTGGTGTGTTCTAAATTCAGGATAAGGTTTTTAATGAGGAAGCTGCAGCAAAAAGTTACTCTGTGGCCACATGGTTCCAGGTTCATCCCCAGTGTGTGGCATCTTTGATGAATGTGTTCTACTGCAGCTTCAAGTTCACCAATGCCTTGCAAATGAAATTTGGTCGATGGAAACTGTGCAGAAGTCTGTCATGTTTATATGTGTGTATGTGCCTGGGTTCACATTTGGGATCCATGGAAGTTGCTTGCTGTGAGTGGTGCAGTTGTGGTCATTTCTTCTCTGAACGAATTGCCCACTTGCCTTGTGCCTTTGTGCCTTTGAAGATATGTGAAATAAAACATCCATTACTTGAAAAACAAACACGGGTTAGCAACAGAAAGAGCATCCATCTGTAAAACAACATCCCCATAATCTGTTTGCTTAACTTGTGTTAGTATGGAAAAATGGACTTAAGACAAATGATTATTAAATACACAGTGATTCAGATGTCCCTTTAGTATATTTTCATAAATATGGACCACTGAAATGTACAAGTTTTTATCATTCTTTTTGTTTATTTTCTCTTCTTTTCTGTTGAAGAGCATAGGCTCAAAACATAAAAGACTTTTTCATTTTTCCCAAGCATCAAACTAATACACTTTCTTGTTGTTCATACACCTGTCTTTGTCTTGTTTTTCTAAACAATTTCAAATATATATATATATATATATATATATATCCCTGGACTGGCTCTTGTGCGGGTGGCACATAAAAGACACCATTTCGAGCGTGGCCGTTTTTGTGCGGGTGACACGTAAAAGCACCCACTACACTCTCTGAGTGGTTGGCGTTAGGAAGGGCATCCAGCTGTAGAAACTCTGCCAAATTAGATTGGAGCCTGGTGTAGCCATCCGGTTGCACCAGTCCTCAGTCAAATCGTCCAACCCATGCTAGCATGGAAAGCGGACGTTAAACGATGATGATGATGATGATGATGCATATATGTATATATAGATATATATACATATGAAATACGAAAGTAAATGAGTTCAATACGCAAACAATGAGAGAAACAAATGGAAAACAGGACAAGTAACACAAAGAACGACCCTTCATCAGTTGTCAGCTGTTTTCTGTTCCTCATTTCGAGCATTGAATGACAATATGAGTCTTCAAAAACAGTTGCTCCCATAAATACCAAACTAAAATTTGGGACTTATGGAGGGACAAAGTTGGGAACAAAAGCAGGACAGTGGAGACATACAAGGAAACCATACAAGATGCCACTGGTATCATCTAATTAACATCTGTATAACAGTCATTTCCTTTTATACATTCAATGTCCAACATCCTGCATGAAAGATCAGCAACTTGACTATTTTTATTGAAATATTCACCACTACCACCAACCACCTCTGCAAACAGGCTTCATCGCTGTTGTGTACACCACTCAAGTGTCCTTAACATTTGATCAAAACTGGCCAAAATAATGAAACAACACTAAAAAATACAGGTCCAACATTCACTTTCAATAATATTAATAATAATAATTTCAAATTTTGGCACAAGGCCAGCAATTTCAGGGAGGGAGGGGGGCTAAGTCACTTGCACCAACCCAGTGCGCAACTGGTACTTATTTTATTGACCCTGAAAGGATGAAAGGTAAAGTTGACCTTGGCAGAATTTGAACTCAGAATGTAAAAACAGACAGAATGCTGCTAAGTTTTTTTACCTGGCATCCTAATGATTCTGCCAGGTTGCTGTCTTAATAATGATAATAATAATACTTGATCAATAGATTTATAATTGATGAAAGCATTCGAGCATTTATTGAAGCGAATATGTGCTCTGACATGCAAATTCAATAACTGGACCGAGCAGATGTAAAACTATATCACACAAAAGTATTAAGTGGTAAAAAGTTTACTTCTTAACTAAATTATATGTGTAAGTATGTATATATATATGTATGTATATTTATATATATATGTGTGTGTGTGTGTGTCTCTTTATATACAATATATGTGTGTATGTGGATAGACAGATACATACATATATGTATATATATATACACACACATATATATACACACACACATATATATATATATATATATATATATATATACATATGCATGTATGTACATATATATGCGTGGGTGTGTATAGATAGATAGCTACATTAGCTAGATAGATATATACCTATATACAAATATGCATATATGTGTATATGTATACACACACACACATGCATATCATATAGTCATAAGTTGTAACTTTGACACTGCAGTTATTTGCAATTGTGCCCATGAGCAAGGCAGATAACTCTGTTTGTCCTAATTAGACAATGAGAGAAAAAAATTTATCAGGTCAGATTGGGGGAGAGACAGCAAGAAGACAGCTGCGGCAACACTCTCTGGTATGAGAGCATTGGTATATGCCTACACGCACACGCACACACACACACATGCATAGTCTGTTCAATCCCCATCACCTCCACAACAGCATCACATGATGTGGTGGCTCCTTTGTAACGTATTGTGTCATCTTTTATGTTGTTCCATGTCATTTTATGTTTGAATATATTAACCCCTGTGGCCAATATAAAAATAAATTTCATTATTATTATTATTATTATTATCATTATTATTCAAGGTGGTGAGCTGGCAGAATTGTTAGCATGATGGACAAAACGCTTAGCAGTATCACACTATGTTCTAAGTTCAAATTCTGCTGAGGTTGACTTTGCCTTTGATCCTTTTGGGTGGGGTGGGGTCGATAAACTAAGTACTAGTTGAGTAACCCCCTTCTCCAAAATTTCAGGCCTTGTGCCTATAGTAGAAAGGATTATTATTATTGTTATTATTATTATTATTGATATTATTATTAGTATTATTATTATTATGATCGATCTCCTTTAACCGGGAGGGGGAAAACAATTTTCATGTCTGGTGGCTGTAGCAAAAGAAGTGGTATGGTGGACTCATTTGAAAGGGCTCAAGTCAGACAGTTGCCTCTTTGGCTAAGGGCCTCATCAACTTGAAAAGGAAGATGAGAGCAGAGAGGGAAGTGTTGTCTTCTGGCAAATTTCTTGAAAGGTGAGTGAATATCGGAAAAATGGCCAGCATGGATGGACCAATTCTGAGATTACACCTGTAATAATTGGTATAAAAGGAGAAGGGGCTATTGCCCTGTTGACCAGGCACCCATGGCTTTTATGGGGTTTTTTCCCATGAGTAACCTTCAAAGTTCTGCCCCCTATTGGGAGTTTTTACTTGTTATATTTTTCTTGTTATCAAATGTTTACATGGACCTTTCCTTGCGAAACCCTTTGTATATTGTCTTGTGTTGTCCCTTAATGTTTTAATTTACATTAGCCCTTGTGGCCAATAGAAAAGAATTAATTATTATTATGATCCTGGCAGCCTTACACGCAAACACACACACACGCATTGTGTAGTATTAATCCCCTCTTCACATATGCACACACACACATCCATATACACCTCTACACTTAGCTATGCACTCAGTCTCACTTATAACCTACACATATACACCCACATATATATACACCCACATATATATACACACACATACATATACACACACATACACATGGTGCTCATATACATGCACATTCTAACAGACTAGCACACACACACACACGCATACTCACATAGTCACAGACTCTCTCTCTCTCTCTCTCACACACACACACACATACACACTCACACATATACTGACACACAATATACACACATGCAATCACACACACGCACTCACACACACATACACAATCACAGACTCTCTCTCACACACACACTCATACATACACTCACACACAGAAAATATACACATATGCAATTGCACACATGCACGCAGACACACACTGTCTCTGTCTCTCTCTTTCTCTCACACACACACATACACACTCCTCCTACCACTGCCACTTTCCTCCTCCTCCTCCTCTTCATTGTCATCATTTAAATCAGTGTGCCTGTCATCAATCCCCAACTTCCTGTCCTCGTCATCTGCAGCAGAGAATTGCACCAAACTCATGCAGCATCGATTAAACCTGCCTTGCTGCACGCTGTGTCATAGTCTGCTGCTTTTGCTGCACTCACTGCCGTAACCATGGTTACAGTCTCTAACAGATCCTCTGCTATTGTCCGTCCATCATCTGTTATGGTTAGTGCCTTCAGGCTGCTGCTGCTGCTGTTGCTATGGCTACAGACACTGCCATTACTGAGGGAGCCTCTATGTGGTTGTGTGACATGCTAGAAATAGCAGACAAGTCTCCCTCGAATTAAACTTGGAGAATATTTACAAAAGAAATAAAGTGAAGGAAACATTGGATAATGTAGTCCTAGATACACTTTGCCTGAAACGCAGGCAGACATACCTTTTGATTATAAGACTAACCTGGGGTTAAACAACAACAACACTATCACTACTACATCTGCACCACCACTCTCCAGCCACCACTACCACCACCACTGTTACATTACTACAACTGTTGCTAATTCTACCATCAACACCACCACCATCATCACTTCTGCCATCACCATTAATGTCACCCTCCTCGCTAAAAGTATCCCCGTCACCACCACCACCACAACCACCACCACCGCAACCACCATCTCCGCCACTACCACAAACCATCAGCACCATCATCATCACTATCACCTTCGCCACAAGTATCTCTATCAGTCATCACGACCACCGCCACTATAACAACCATAACCACCGTCACCACCACCACCACCATCGTGCTACGACCATGACAACGACGACCACCAACACAACCATCACTGCTATGACGATGACGACCACCATCATTGCTATGACGATGACAACGACGACAACCGCCACCACCACCACAACCATCACTTCCATTGCTGCTATGATGATGTCGATGACGACGACGACGACCACCACCACCACCACTGGCATCAATCTCTCATGAAATTCTCTCCTCAGCCCCCATTCTTCAGTAATTGAAAGATGTTAAAATGGCAGGTAAAGCCATGTTGAAGAGGTTCCTTTGTACTCACGGCGCTTTACTTCAATGCTGATCTCTCAGCTGTCTTAGCCAAACCATTTCCTGCTGTAATCCTAAGCTGACCAAATGTTTATGGGTGAAATTCAGAAGCTGGACAATGGACAGAAGATCATCAATATACGTATATACAATATGTAAATTTATTTCTAGCGTCTGTTTATCTATTTCTCTCTCTATCTATCTATCCATCTATATTTACACACACACACATTATTCTTTAGCAAGAATAGTATTGACTGTGACTTCAAAGTTTCAGTCAGCTAAGCCAACAGTAGATGGCTAGAACGTATGTATGTATGTTTATTAAGAAAAGGGAGGTAGTCAGAATTTGGAATAATTATATAGTAACATTTTCATCTCATTCATTTCCAAGTCTCATCAGAAATTAATTTTTACACAAAATTTATGCCTTTTATATAAATCTGGAAGAGAATGTTCTTTTGTTATTATTATGTGCATGTGTGTATATATATATATATATATATATATATATGCATGTGTACATATGTGCATGCATGTGCAAGTATCAGTGAGTGGTGAATTTTTGGAGGCTTGGTTAGAAGGTGTGTGTGTATGTGTATATATAGCATGTGCAGTAGCGGAGGGTAGATACTGTGACACACATCTTGTGTCACAGTATTGTCTGTGCCACTACTGTAGCTGCATGACATCTTGTGTCACAGTTTGCCTCACCACTGATACTGTATCTCGTCACCTGACACTGTCTCCCTTATGTTGTTACAGTGTGCCACCCTGCTACGTCACCTTGCTTGTTACCCCTTCACACTATTTATCAGGTATTTCCTCCAATACCTCTTTCACTTAGCCCCTTCTTTCTCCCTGTCCCCAAACATTGGAACTCTAGTCCCTTTGTTTTATCCTTTACCACCACTACCAACACCACCACCACCATTAACCACCACCACCACTTGTGTCATACATCACTCCTATTGTGTACTAGACAATCTATAATACACTGAGAACATACTTTCACCCCTGACCTGATTACACCGCCACCCCCCACCCCCACAACTGCAAACCTAATACAATGAACACAGCAACAACAACATGAAAGGACAACAATGATAACAATAACATCATCATCATCATCATCAATAGCAGCTATACTACTACTACTAATAATAATAATAATTCTACTACCACTATTTCTACTTCTACTACTACTACTTAATAGTGGTTGTGTGACTACTACTGTTGCTGCTATTGCTACCAGGCCCAGCTCCAACCAGCACAGTTGCTACCAATATATATACATATATATATATAAATATATACACACACACACACACACAATATATGAGCAAATCTCTACCACTCTCCAGCAATGATTCTCCAGCTGAAAAATACCAGCCATGCCTCCCACCCTCAAAAATAAAAAAGAAAAATATTAAACAAATTATTTTATCTCCTCCTCCTCTCTATTAATGAGAAGACAAAACTTCACTTAATAAATCTCCAATATACATTGGTGAATGACAAGGATGGCTTGTAATATTTCCTCTACGTCCATTCCGGCAAATTCTAATGAGAATATGATAATTGCTGTTGTTTCTGTCACAGAACAAACAACTTCTTTATAACAAATGCACGTTCATAACATACTCATTTCATAAGTACAAGGGGTTCTGAAACAACCAGTGTTTCAATCTTGTTATGCCTCATCAGCCACAAGCAGCATTCGTCCTAAACCAGGACTGCCATGTTATGTTGGCAAACTATCTTTACTCCAAAGTACTGTTGGTGAATATCTCTCGTTGTGAGATTTAAAAATAGTAATTTTTTTCCCTGGGAGTGTTGCTGGAGAATTTCTGGGAGTAAGGACTCTGTAATTGTTCCCTTTCAACCCTTTTCCTAATGCCACATATCTGGCCCCTTCAGAGAAAGAGAAAAGAAGAATCATTCCCCAGTATACGACTGGTATCTAATTTAGAGCCTCTACAAGGATAAAGGGCAAAATTGACCTGACTGGCAGGATTTGAACTCAGGATGCAGAGCACCATGACAAACAGCACAAGGCCTTGTCTCTGATGATCTACTGGCTCAACAAATTCCCAGTCTCAACAGAGGAACAACAAACAAACTTCAATAACCCACCCTCCCTTCCGCCTCTTTCTCCACCACTGAGGCTGTTCTGTTGTGTTATTTAGTATTAATTTGTTTATCTTCTCGTTATTTACTAATTAATAACATTCCTGAGACTGTGACAATTTAATTAGGTCTTAATTACACACTTCTATTAAAGAGAAATTGCAAATACAATTATTTTTTTTTTAATTGGCACAAAACAACAAATTTACAGAAGACACACACACACACACACACACACAAACACGTGACTGTGGGGTTCAGAAGCTTGCTTCTCAACCATTTGGTCTTGGGTTCAATCCCAGTGTATGTCAACTTATGCATGTGTCTTCTGCTATAGTGGTCGGCTGACAAAAGTGGATTTTGTGGTTGGAAACTGAAAGAAACCCTTGATACTTCTCAATCTATCTATCATATAGTTAAATTAGAATAAGACAACAGTTTGACCAAAAGAATCGACTATTGTAAGCAAAAATAAATATTGAAAATATTGCATTTGGCCAAGTTTGGACATACAACAGTTTAAACATAATAGCAACAAAAAATATACTCTTTTTCCAGTGAGGTCATCTCTATCACAATGTCTAGAATAAAAACATTTGCGAATCCTCTTTCTTTTCATTTGCATGGGTTGGACAGGTCTGACCACTCTTTTGTAATCCTGCTTTAATTGAAACAACAACACAAAAAACCCAGTCAACAATGGTAGTCTGCCTGTTCCTTTGGTGTACATTCTATGGCAGTACATTTTTTCCTAACACTAGTTACTATCACCAGTGTGGATCCAGTCACTTTATCATACCACTAACACTACAGAGGTTGTCTATGGAAGAACAAAAGTGTCATCTCTACCATGTATTAGTTGTTCTTCAGAGTTACCGCTTCCTAAGACGCATCGCCTTTGATGCAGTTTGTCGGGTCCGTGTTTACTTGAATTGGTCTTGCTTGGGCATAATCAAAGTTGCATGGCCAACTGGTTAGGCTCATAGTGATAAGGTTGTGAGTTCAACTCCTGGACTGGATGGATTACCATATCCTTGAGCAAGGCACTTTCTTTCAAGTTGGAAGTGTTATCATGAACACGTTTTGTCTTGGTGTAAAAGATGGACTGCAGTATATATTCTTCTCAACATCACAGATTTGCTTGTCAGTTGTTTGACCTTCACCAGATGAGCATGTCCTTTGGTGGCTGACGATATGTGCATCTCTGATCACGCAGCAGGCCCAAGCCTCCATTCAGAAGCTGTTGACAGCAGACAGCTGTTGATAGTGGAACGCAACTCTTCCACAGAAAGCAGAAGAGGAAGCGAACCAGCTTGTTCAGAATGGTTTCAAATTTTGGCACAAGGCCAGTAATTTTAGTGGAAGAGACAAGTTGATTGCATCAAACCCAAATAATAATAATAATAATAATAATAATAATACAGCAATATGAAATATATGGCAATAACTTTAGAAGACAATATTTTTTTTGATAAACTGTTTTTAATAATTGTTAATTACAGTTACATAATAATAGTATTAATATCAATATTAATAATAATAATAATAATAATGATAACACTAACAGAAAATAAATATAAACAACAAACAAACAAACTCTTAGGGTTAATACTTGTAGTATAAACAGGGGGGGGAGCTTAATCAAAGCAAAATTTTTGGAGTTTGTCTCCAGTATTTCATATAGAAGGTTAAATTTGGTGATTCTTTTTTTTTTTGGTGGTGGGGGGTGAAAGATTGGGTGAGGGCGAAGAGCTTGTTACCTCAAGGTTGTAGAGGCAGATTTAGTGGTGGGAGGAAAGGGGAGGTCGTTTTTAATGAAGTTAGAAAAAAAAAGGACAAACAAACAAAAAAAAAAGGAAACAAATACCACAGAATTGGTTAAATAAATAGAAATAGAACAAAAGAAGAAAAGCAGGAAAAAAACCATTAAAAAAAAAGGAAACAAAGTCAAATAAATTGCCTTGTCTTCATCATTTTCAGAAATTGTGAAATGGGGGGGATATTGTGGATTTATTAATTTTTTTTTGGAGGGGTGGTGGTCACACAATACAATGGGCATTCAGGCAGGTATTGTGTGCATGTATGAGTAAATATATATAGGTGTGTAGAGTGTGTAAATGGTTATCAACACACACACACAGCGTTCACACAAAACCATTACAAACATACATATGCATGCGTGTGCTTATAAATGCATATATATCCAATATTATATATACATATACACGAATATATATTTCCATATTATATATATATACACATACACACATACTCACACAGAGGTGCACGCGTAAATATCTTAATCTGAAGATTAAGATCAGTCATACAGTAAAGGACTCAATACACAAAATGTGGTATAATGTTTAACTTATAATGAATGTCATTCATTAATCAAAAAGAAAAAAAAAACAAAAGGGACACATACACACTAGATAAAAATCAATATATATATATATATATATATATATATATATATATATATATATATATATATATATATATACATGCATATATTATCCATACATTATATATATATATATATATATATATATATATATATAGCGCATGTACCGTATACACGTATACTGCGATATCCTTTGTGTTCTGTTTTCAATTTATGCTTTATATATATATATATATGCTCAAACAGCCATACACACATGTACATAAATCAGACAAACATGGTGATATCAAGAAGTAGAAAAATGGCAAAATAATATCAGCCAATCAGGGACTGAATCGTATATTTCTCGTGTGAGTATTAATTAGTATTCTCTAACTCTAGAGAGATTTCATTTGAACGTGTAACATTATAAACATATAACGGTCATAAAATGATGTACATATGTGTGTGTTTATGAGTATGTATGATTATATATATATATATGTATGTATGATATATATATATATATATATATATATATATATATATATATATCTTTATGTACACATATATTAGCGGAGCAATGGTACACACACTCAAAGTCAATTATATAAATTTTGAAATGAAAACAAGTTTAAAATGAAATAAGAATTTTAAAATCTAAAAAAAAAAAAAATAGACGTATAGATGTATAAAATATTCTCTGTGTGTGTGTGTGTGTGTGTGTGTGTGTGTGTGTGTGTGTGTGTGTGTATAAAAACGGAAAAATAATAAATGTTACAAATTGATAGAAAAAGAAGTTTGATGTTGTGTGATCCATGCCGTGTTGCAAGTCGACTCACAACAGTTTTGGAGAGATGCCCAGCCTTAGAAGGAGCAAAATAGTGCAACTAAAAATACATGCTGCTCTCAGCATTGTGCATTGGGGTGCATCAGAAACAAGTGTTTCAGGCTGGCAGCCTACACCAGCCTGTGTTTTCAGTATTATGGCCCCGTGGTGGTTCACCTGAGTGCAGCAACAATGCTACTGCACCACATGTGATTGTTGCAACTGGTGCAAAGCTGTTTGATTGCAGTTGATAAAGAAAGAGTGTCTCTTCAATTGCAGAGCTGCACTGAGGCTCCGAAATTGCATGATCGCTAAACCATGGAAATTTCCAACATTTACAAAATGGTGGAGGCCCTCTCTTACAATCTTGCAACACTGTTTGCAACAGGGCTGGTAGTGGTGGTGGTGGTGGGGAGCTGCTATCAGAAAACTGTAGCTGTTGATGCTAACTCACAACTGTGCTTTACGTCCTTGCATTAGCAATGCTAAATGTGCTTGCAGCCATTTTAGAATAACAGTTGTTAGCAACAACAGTTGGGTTGCTCTCAAAGTTACAAACTGTCGTTAGCAACAGCATTAGCAGCTGTTCGAGAACAGTCATTTGCTTTAAAAACTTCCGTTATTTCCTACAACTGTTCATAACTGCAACAGTATTTGCAGCCAATTTTATAATGGCAACTACCATTAGCAATGCCAACAGCATTTGCAATCATTTTATAATGGCAGCTAGCATTTCCAACATCAAATGAGCTGTTCCTATAGCTATTAGCAACGGCACTAGCTGCTGTTTTATAATGGTCGTTACCATTAACAATTCAGCTGCAAAACTTTTAGCAACAGCATTCGCAACCTAATTCTTAATGGTAACTAGCATTAGCAACCAACAACCTAGTTATTCTCACAATAGCACAAACAGCTATCTTTATAAATGAGCAGTAACAAGTATCAACAAGATTTGCTGCTCTCACAACTGTACAGAATCGTTAGCAACAGCATTTGCAACCAAGTTCACGATGGCAACTGACATTAGCAACGCCAGCTGTGTTGCTTTCGGTTAGCAACAACAACGATTGCATGTTTCACAGACACCACTCTGACAGTAGCGAACCTTTTCAGGTGCATTAGCAACACAACGAATGGATGGTGGTAGTTATGGTGGTGCAGAATTTCACAGGAATTAGCAACCCTGACTTTGGTAAATAATAAAAATAAAAATAATGGTAGTATTAATATGGCAGGCAGTGATAAGAACAATTTTAAAAACAACAGTAGTCGCAGTGATATTAGTGGTGGTAATAATAATAATAATAATAATAATAATAATAATAATAATAATAGCATTAGTAGTAATAGTAGTGGTGGTGGTGATGGCAAAATAGCGACATATTTCAAATAATAACACACTGGTTTAGATTTGTGTTGTTGCATCAATTGAGAAAAACAAAAATTGAAATAAAAGTATGCAATCTCCATAAATACATAGATATGGATATACATACATACATACATATATATGTACAAGCATATATGCATGCACACGCACACATAAATATATATATATACATAGGCATATATATATATACACAGACATATATATATATATATATATATATATATATATATATATATACATAGACATATATATATATACATAGACATATACATACATAGACATATACATATATATACATAGACATATATATATACATATATAGACATATATATACATATATAGACATATATATACATATATAGACATATATATATATATGCATATACAGACATATATATATGCATATACAGACATATATATATATGCATATACAGACATATATATATATGCATATACAGACATATATATATATATATATGCATATATATATATATATATATATATATATATATATATATATATATATATATATATATATATATATACACACACACACGTACAAACACATACATACATATATGTGCACACACATTCACATATGTAATATATTTTCATAGACAGGTCATTGGAAGAAGAAACAAATGAGAAAATAAAAATATATATGCATATACATATATATAAAACTCGAAAAACAGAGAAATAATTAAAGAACAACAACAAAGTGAATATTTTTGTTTAAAAAAAAAAGAAAAAAAAGAAAAAATTAAAAAAAAATGTTATGTTTGTTTTTGATTTTGGCAGAATGTCTCACAGTTACAGGTGAGAAGAATGAGATTGTTTGACATTCATGCCTTTCTCAATTGTTGTAATAATAATGGTGGAAGTGAAGTGAATCTGGGTTCAACCAGGAAAGGAAAACCAGCTCACGGGAAGCTCCGTGTTGCTGCCATGTACACACCTCTTTGTTCCATAGCCAGTGCTCCCCCTGACTGCAAATGATGGTAATAATAACAACAACAATAATAATAATAATAATAATAATAATAATGGTAATAATAATAATAATGGTTTAAAATTTTGGTACAAGGCCAGCGATTTTGAGGGGAAAGGGGTATGTTGGTTACAGTGACCCGGGTACGTGACTGATATTTCATTTCATCAACCCTGAACAGATGAAGGGCAAAGTTACCTCAAATGGTGTTTGAGCACAGAATCTAAAGAGTTGGAAGAAATGCTGCAAAACATTTTGTTCAATGCTCTAAAAATTGCGACAGCTCACCACTTAAATAATAATAATAATGCTAATAATAATGATAATAACAACAAGAGCAATGGTTTCAAACGTTGACACAAGGCCAGTAATTTCAGGGATGGGTGTAAGTCGATTACATCAACCCCAGTGCGCAACTGGTACTTATTTGTATTGACCTCCGAAAGGATGAAAGGCAAAGTCGACCTCAGCGGAATCTGAAGTCAGAACGTCAAGGACAAACGAAAGACTGCTGAGCATTTCGCCCAGCATGCTAACGATTCTGCCAGGTCACCGCCTTAAATAATAATAATAATAATAATAATAATAAGGGTTTAAGTGTGTGGGAGACCATTATGTTGATGTAAAGGAGATGGGAAGTTGCAGCTTTAATGCCTTTCTGAGGGCATTTGTGAGCAAAGTCAAGTGGCTTTGGGTTTTAAAAGCCAAAGTCAGAGCAAACCAAGCTTGAATGAAAAACTTCGTCATACAGTCCCCCCACCCCGATACACATCACAGGCAACATCAACCAATAATAATAATAATAATAATAATGATAATAACGACGATGAGGTCTTACACAGGCACCAGGTCTTAGATTGAGGATTGAAAATGTGATATTGATGCCTTACTGATTATAATAATAATAATAATAATAATAATAAAGGAAAGTTTAAAAACAAAAACAACAAAAAGCCTGTTTTTGAAAATTGAGACATCAAATGTGTCCCATTTGTTGTTGTCCTCCATATAAAATATTTTACAAAGGCACTGTGAGGAGTTATCCCTAACAAGGGAAGGAGAGTAATAGAGACAGGGAAGAGAGAGAGAGAGAGAGAGAGAGAAAGGCGGGGAGGGTCCAGGGAAGTTTGGCTGTGGAGGTGGCCACAAAAGGAAATTCTTTAGAAGTTCTACTGCCTCCAGCTACAGACAACTAAGGGAGTGGTGGTGCAGGAAGTGAAGAGGAGGGGGCTTAGCTAAAGAAATGGTTGAGGGAGGAGACAATGTGGTGGTGGTGGTCGTCGTGGCAGAAGAGACAGCGGTTCTGAGTGGTTTTAACTACATGGCTATTATCATTATCATCATCATCATCATCATAGTTGCTATTTAGCTCCTGGTTAACCCCAAGTAAACAAACTTACGGATTAAAGTCACTCCACCCATGACCATTCCCTGCTTTTACTCCTTTTCCAGGACTATACTACCAAACGTATTTTCCTCATGTGTTTCTTTTAATGCGACAGAATGTAATTTGAGGGAAATTTAGCTACTATTTCAAGTTAGTTGAGTGAACATATCAGCCTAAATACGAGGCTCCTTTGTATACAAGTCGCACCATCCCAGAAGTTATTTATTGTGGATAGCAGAGTTGGTTCATTTGTACAATTTTTACATCTGGTTTTATTGGAGCCTCATTTTGCAGCCAGATGCCTTTCCTTTCACTAACCCTTAACTGCTTTGAAAGTCAGGGGATCTTTTATTCTATCCGCATGGCTTTGAAGGTGCAGAGCCGCTGGATGATGCGTTGACACAGGGGAAATGGCAACAACTTCACCATTTGTGGCACAGTGGTTTCTTTTGAGAAACAGGTTGGTAAACAAATAAATGCAGACAGACACACATAGATATACAAAGGCTAGTAAGCTGAAACTTTGAAGTTACTGTCACCCAGTATTGAGTACTTCTTTAGCTTAAACCTTTAGCATTCAAATCAGTCATGACTGGCCCAAATATTGTACGTTTTCCATTCAAACTGGCCATATCCAGTCTTTCACACCTAACCAACACTGCCTCAAAGCGATTAGGTAATGCTAGATTAATTCAAAACAACTTGAATTAAAAAAATATTACTTTTACCACAGTAATTCAAATGCTAAAGAGTTAATGTTGAATTGTTTTTATCAATAACTTGACATAAAGACAATTATATATCTAAAAGTCTAAGAGAATTTATCTATAAATATAATATAATGTCATAATAAAACTCAGAGTTTCAGATGTCAGGGCTGAAGCCTGCTCCAGTTTCTCTCATTATCCTATATTATATTTATAGACTATATACACACACACACACACACACACACACACACACACACATAGGCTGGGCGTTTTTCTTTTTATGTCAACCAAATCGACTCATAAGGCATTGGTCGGCCCAGGATTTGTAGTAAAATACACTTGCCTAAGGTGTTGCACTGTGGGGGCTAAGCCCACCCCAAAAACTGGTGTTGCAAAGTGAATTTTTAGACCACACAGCCATGTCTCTGCTTATTGGCTGTGATTTGAACTCAGAATGTTGAGATGCTGTTGAGGAATTTTGTTTGCCATTTTAACAATTCTGCCAATCCACCACCACAACGACGATGTTGATGATGATGATGATGATACATGGCTCTACACTTTCTATCCCTAATGTTCAACTGCCTCTCTCTCTGTGATATTTGTTTAATATGTTTAATATGTCTGAGTTTTGTTGGTCAGTATTAAAATATCTCATACAGAATGTAGGACATTACTTCATGACAGAGATGGTGACAAACACACACAATACTATATAAACATAAACATATACACACAAATACCTATATACATATACATATATATATTTGAAGGCGTGTGGCCTAGTGGCTAGGGTGTTGCACTCACAATCACTAGACAATGGGTTCGATTCCAGAACCAGGCAGCACATTGTGTTCTTGAGCAAAACCCTTCATTTCATGTTGCACCAGTCTACTCAGCTGTAAATAGGGTACCATGCAACAGAATAGTCTTCCGATGAGGAGGAACATTGGCCTGTTCGCCTAAACATCAGGGTGGCATCATTCATCAAAAGCCAGAAAACAAGGCAAAGTGCACTGTGACCAGTGATGTAAAACTACATCTGATAGTCTAGTTTGTACCACAATACATATACATACATATACATATATATATATATATATATATATATATATATACAGAATGTCATGGGGAGACAAGGAATCTGACGCTTTCAGGAGTGGTCCTTTACCTGAGACAGGGAGAGAACAGGGAGAGGAGTGGAAAGGGAGAGAGAGAGGGGAGTGGTATATCTATTGAAAGGCGAATGATTATGTATATATACATGTAAAAACAGACATTCACAAATATGTACATGTAGATGTGTGTGTATATATTTATATATATATGTGAAGTCATACATGTATACAAAGGCATGCAGATACAAATGTATAAATATATCACCATATATGTGTGTGCCTGCGTGAATGTATGCGTACGTGTGTGTCCACACATTTTCATGTATTTATCTACACTTGTATAGTATAACAATGAACATTATTATTATTATTATTATTATGTTTATATTATTATTAACCACCATTGTTGTCTAATGCACCTTGTCAAGTCTCATGCATTGTTGCATACAGTTGGGGAGGAGGGGTGGAAATATCATTATTATTATTATTGTTGTTGTTGTTGTTTTTGTTGTTGTTGTTATTATTATTGACTATTGATCACCATCTTCTGCCGAATTCACCATGCCGTGTCCCGCGTGTTGTTACGTACAGTCTGAGGTACATTCAGGCATGTTGAAGCATACATTTGTATGGTAGGAAAGATCTGTGTGGTCGCAGGTGAGATTTCAATGGTCGATGGGAACACGGGCATGGCCGTAGTCGTTGAGCCGAGTTTGGCAATAGTCGTGTGGTAAATCTGTTGTGTCTTAGAGTTGGTCAAGCTCTGCACATTGCTGACCGGCACGACAACAGTACCGCCCTCACCAGTGATCGGAGCCATTTGTTGGGTCACAGTCAGGATGTTAGCTTCATTGGTGTTTATGTCCTTTGTATCGATGGTCTGTTGCTGCTGTTGCTGCTGCTGCTGCTGTTGCAG
>NC_068994.1:4381265-4382116 GCF_001194135.2 Octopus bimaculoides | reverse complement strand
TTTGATGTCCGAGTGGGAGCTCTTGTGGCGCTCGAGGTTGTCGCGTCGGGAAAAGGTTCTGTTGCAGAATTCACATTTGAGCGATACAGGTGCACCAGTCCGGCCGGATGCCTTACTGTTGGTTGTCACTGCAGTAGTGGTGCCGTCAGCAACAGTTGTACCACTGCTGCACAACACTGCACGTTGTACTGCTGCAAAAGGTTTCGGCTCTTCAATGGTGGCACAGTTCTGAAACTGTATCGGTGTTTCAATCTGCTCCCCAATCACCATTTTTGTTATTCCACTGCAATCCGTAATAATGTGCTGCTGCGGTTGGGGTTGTGGTTGCTGTGGTTGTTGTTGTTGTTGTTGTTGTTGCTGCTGTGGTGACTGTTGTATCTGTTGTACTTGCTGCACCTGTTGTTGTTCTTGCTGTTGTGTCGCTTCGATGCAACACTGCGTCCCACCACAAGAAGTGTTGCACATGGTGCAGTCAGTGTACGTGGCGTTCTTCTGATCACTCTCAATACTTTCGCCGATGCTGTTAATAATAATGTTGTTACACTTCAGTTCCTGGCCATCCATCTGTACCTGAATGTTGAGTTGTTGGGGTTGAAGGTCACCTGGGTTGGCGTGAGTGTACACTGTCTGGCTGCCATCGCTGGCTGTCGTCACATACACGGTCGTTACGGGTTCTTCCCCGTGCTGCTTCCTCCGATGCCGGACAAGGTGGTCGCCGCGGTAGAAAGCACAGCCACACACGTGGCATTGGTACGGCCGTTTGCCCGTGTGTATCCGCTCGTGGACAGTCAAATAAGAACGTCGAGAGAAAGCTTTGCCACACACGTCGCACTTGAACAATTTCAGGCCCT
>NC_068994.1:4376501-4377659 GCF_001194135.2 Octopus bimaculoides | reverse complement strand
AGGTGGGGAGATGAGAGGGGGAGAGGGGAGAGAGTAGGAAGTGAGAGGGAGGGGAGGTGGCTAACTAAATGCTGAGAGAAACAGAAGAGACTGAAAGAGGAGGGGGTGAATGGAGTGGAAATAGAGCAGCCTGGGGGGGGGTTAATAACAAAAATAAAATCAACAATAAAAAAAGGAGAATGGGAGGAACCCAGAGGTGGTCCCAGTGGTGGTAGGGGTGTGTGTGTTCCATAAATTTCTAAATATCAATGAGCTGGCAGACAGTCCAGCTGTGACCATCCTGTTCTTTTTTATTAATCCTAGTTTAATCTTGATCCAGCAGACCTATGATCTGAGACACTCCAACTATGACCATCCTGCCCTTTTTCTTTAGTCATAGTATATTATATAAAATTACTTGTTTAATCCTAGTTTAATCTTGATCCAGCAGACCTGTGATCCAAGACAACCCAGCTGTGACCATCCTGTCTTTTATTTATTTAGACATAAGTGAATGTGTCCTTTCTTTTGTGTGTGATTTGAGAAGGATCTGGCTGCTGTTTCTGGCAGGTCAAGTAGTCACTTTGAGATTCTGGTCTCCCCCACCAAGTGACTGGTATAGGACCAGGGTTGAACAGAAGGAATTGTAATGTTAAGGGCTGGGACCCTGCTTTGAAAGAAAATATAAGGGAAAACCTAACAATAACAGAGAGTGGGGGAGGGGAGGTAGAGAGGGGGAGTGTGTACTGCTGGTTACTAATAACAACAGCAGCAGCAGTAACAACAACAACAACAAAGATCAATTGTAGGAGAGTGAGTCAGAGAAAGCTGCTACACATGTTGCTGACATTTCAACACCCTCATACACACACACACACACAAGCGTATACACACACACACACAAGCCTAACAGACACAGAACCTCCCACACTCATACATAAATATACACAACACATATTTCTAACATACATAACCTCCAACAGTTCACACACACGTGTGTGTGTATGTATATATATATATATATAGATATGTTTTTGTATGTGAATATATATATATATATTATATATTATATATATATAATATATATATATATATATATGTGTGTGTGTGTGTGTGTGTATATATATATACATGTGTGTGTGTGTGTGTGTGTGTGTGTGTGTGTGTGTGTGTGTGTGT
>NC_068994.1:4368015-4376473 GCF_001194135.2 Octopus bimaculoides | reverse complement strand
ATATATATATATATATATATATATATATATATATATAAACACACACAGAAACGTATGTATGTGTATATATACACACAAACCACTAATATACATGGCCTCCTACAGATCACACATAACATGTATGTATGTATGCATGTATATATATATAACACAAACCACTGATATACAGATCCTCTTACAGTTCACATCTTACAAACACACTTCAACATATATACACACACACACACACACAGTCAGTGCTCATACATGTCTGATTCCCAGTCACACACTCACACACACACACGATGCAGTTTACACACAAACACACACAAAGTAGCAGATGTGAGTAGGAAGCTTAAAGACAGGGTTGCTGGCAGGCGGAGGGGTGGGTAGGTGGAACGAATTGGCGAGGGGGGGGGAGGTAAGAGGAGGTGTGGTGGTAGAGGTAGTGGTAAGACCACTACCACCACCACCACCACCACTAATGGCATTAGTATTGTTGATGGTTGGAGGTCAGGTAGTTGGTAGTTACAGTCAGATAGTAGTAGTAGTAGTGTTGTTATTGTTGGTAGTGGTGGAGGTAGTAGTAGTAGCAGTAGTATGTTATTAGAGATGAAAGTCATGCACCAGTGTGAGGGTCATGCAGTTTATTAGGGCAACCTGCATGACCACCACCACAGAGGTAACCAATCCTCCTCCATGGGGTGGTGGGTGTGGTCTGAGACCATTACAATAACAATGGTGGCGGCAGGTCAGCTCGGGTGGAGGTGGGGGTCAAGGACATTCCAGCTGTGACCATCCAGGAGAGAACATCGTTCCAGGTAATCTAATACAGAGGGTGTGGCTTGAGGGGGTGAGGTGGGTAGAATTGGGGGGAGATTTGGTTTCTATGTCTAGCAGGTCAGATGTGAGTGGGTAAAATGAGATATAATGAGTGACTATGGACTAGGAGTTGACACTACCACCACCACTACCATTGCTGTTGTTACTACTACCACCCCCACCCCCACATTGCAGCTACACCTGGCTGAACAATAAAACAGGTTCAACTCTTTCCATGGCTGAGTGGTGACAAGGCAGAAGGTGTGAGGTGGAGGTGGGGTGGAGGAGTGGCATGCAGCCATTCCAACCTTTGAAGGTATTGCCCTTGATTGGCCTTGGCGGCTAAAATAAATAAATACCTTCCACCAAGGTAAGTAGAAGCACACATACACACACACACAGATGTTTCTGGAAGCAGTTTGGTTGTCTCCCCAAGATGAAACATGTTCCAAGTTTAAGTAAACTTTGAAACATGAAACAACACTGTCTGCCAACATAACATGGCAGTCCTGGTTTAGGACGAATGTTGCTGTAATTTAGCCCCGGGAGACATTGTCTCCAGCTGGCTATACGACACGATCTGTGTCTTTATATATTCGAACAAGGGAATCTAACTCCCCACTCAGCTAGATTCCCTTGTTTGCAAATATAAGGTCACAGATCGTGTCATACAGCCAGCTGGAGACGATGTCTCCTGGGGCTAAATTACAGCAACATTCATCCTAAACCAGGACTGCCATGTTATGTTGGGAAATAATCTTTACTCCAAAATACTGTTGCTGAATATCTCTCGTTGTGAGATTGAAAAATAGTTATTTTCTAATGAAATAACACAGTCTTCAAATGTATTGAGTATTTTTCGGAAAACATTTCACTCTTTCTTCCTGTTTCTGTTGTACCTGTATTTCAAAGGGCCTTCCTTGTCACCCTCTGTGTCACACTGAATCTCCCCAAGAACTACATTAAGGGTAGATGTGTCTGTGGAGTGCTCAGCCACTTGCACTTTAATTTCAAGAGCAGGCTGTTCTGTTGATCGGATCAACTGGGACCCTCGACATCGTAACTGACGGAGTGCCATGATGCCGATGTCTGTCTGTCTTTGTAGTTATCTAAGTCTACTTCTGCATCCATAAAACTTTCATAAATCCTTAAATCCATAAACCATTAGAACTCTTTTATCCTTAAACCTATTACAGAAAACTAAACCTCCTCACATCTACATAAACTCCAACTGCTTTTTATTGTATTTTATCTTATTTTAATTTATTATGTATTTCATCCTCCTCCTTTACCTTCCTAGCCTCTCCCACCAACAGCGCTACCTTCTCACCTTAATGTGTGTGTGTGTGTGGACAGCCCCTGTTTTGATACCACATGATGGTTGTGAACAAGTACTATTCATTTCCAATCCTCTGTGAAAAACATGTTTGGCCATGGGGGAATTATATCTTCATTGGAAACAGGTGAAGGTTGGCAACAGCTAGAGCGTCCAGTTATAGAAAATCTGCCACAACGAAACACCCATCTGAGCCATGCAAGCAGGGGAAAGTGGACATTAAAACAACGATGATATGACGATGACTCTGAAATTAAGGGACATACTTTACAATGCCCTCAAGAGTGAAATTCCATAATCAGACTTAGGGGCAAAACAAGGGATCACCGTAAATGGAAATTTGGGGCTTCACTCCATTATGTGAGTACCACTTAACTGAGCACTCATAATACTACATATAGAAACATACACATATGCACACATACCAGATTAGGTATATATGTATATATACACACACACACACAGATTACACTCAACAGCTGATGTCTACACAGACACCACACCCATCAAACAACATACGACAAAGACTCATATCGGCACTCACCCTCACACTCTCGTTCTCCCTCACTCAGCCGACCACACCCACACACCCAGTAAGTTGCTTTTCTATTTTCATTTATGAAAATAACATTTTAAAGGTTGCTATAGCAACTAGAATACTATGACAACAGAGAAATAAGCAGGGAATTGGGGGGTGGCAAGGAAGAGTAAGGGGTGGGAGAGAAAGAGGATGTGTGGATGTTAATAGATTAATGGACACACAGACACACACACATATATATATATAATATATGAGAGAGAAATTACAAGATTACAAGTATTGATAGACTGTGTGTGTGAGTGTATGTGTGTGTGTCTATATATGTGTGTATATATATATATATATATATATATATATATATATATATATATATATATATATATATATATATATATATATATATATATATACACCCACATACACAGAGCATATAAGATAGATATGAGGGTCTGAGTGGATAAAATGCCACATTTATGTACAGCTGTGGATGTGTGTGTAGGGAATATAAACAAAAGTGTGTGTGTGTGTCTGTGTGTGTGATTAAGGCCTTGCATCAATGTGTCTGAATCCCCTTGTACTTCTACAGCCTCTGGCCCACCACCAATGACACTCGGGTGTCTTTGGTAGAGCCCACTGCGTTATGAATATTCCGGTGTCGTTTCTGGACTGAGGATAACATCTGGCCTTACTCGCACAAGCCATGGAGACCCTACAAGGACCATACACTGTCCCTCCATGGTTATAAGTGGTTTCGGTGAACAACCATTTACATCCACAAAAATACCACTCTCTACATCTCTCTCTCATTTTAACTTCTCTTTACAATGGCACTATGAAGAGCATCTAACCATAGAAATCAAGTCAAAAGGACCTATGTGAGCTCTGTTGAGGCAAGTTATATCAAAATCAAATCAAATTCGATGACTAGCACCCACGCCAGTGGAAGCGCTAAGAGCACCATCTGAGTGAGATCGCTGCCAGAGCAGCTGACTGGCTTACGTGCTGGTGGCATGTAAAAAGCACCATTCGAATGTGTTCATTACCAGCGTCGCCTTACTGGCACGTGAAAAAACATTCAAGTGAGGTCATTGCCAGTGCCGCTGGACTGGCTCCTGTGCAGGTGGCACGTAAAAAACACCACTTGAGCGTGGCCATTGCCAATACCGCCTGACTGGCCCTCGTGCCGGTGGCACATAAAAAGCACCTACTACACTCTCGGAGTGGTTGGCGTTAGGAAAGGCATCCAGCTGTAGAAACTCTGCCAGATCAGATCGGAGCCTGGTGCAGCCTTCTGGTTCACCAGTCCTCAGTCAAATTGTCCAACCCATGCTAGCATGGAAAGTGGACGTTAAGTGTTGATGGTGATGATGGTGATGATGATGATATATATATATATATATATATATAAAGAGAGAGAGATGAGCTTATGTGAAATGCTACTCTGAGTTTCATCGTCCCTTTCCTCGGGCAATTGTGGATTAGGGAACATAAAAATGTGTGTGTGTGAGTATATGTGTTTGTCATACAGTCATACATAAACCCATTTGTATATGTGTGTGTGTAATAGACAAATGCACATCCATATACACACAAAGATTATAGTTTGAACAGAGAGGTGTTAAGAGGATAAAACAGAGACAGCAGTAAATATAACTGATAAATACCCTTGTCACACCTGGGGTGGAAAGTCAGCCAAGGAGATAAAAAATTATACATACACACACACACACACACACGTGTGTGTATATATATATATATATATATACATGCATGTATACATACATGCATGTGTGTGTGTGTGTATATATATATATATATATATATATATATATATATATATATATAGAGAGAGAGAGAGAGAGAGAGAGAGAGAGAGAGAGAGAGAGAGAACAGGTTTTGTAGGTGACCTGTGTTTCATGCTGGTGTTCTACAGTATGTGTGTGTGTGTGAGTGTGTGTGTGTGTGTGTGTGTATGCGTTATCTATTTTGGCTACTTGTTGTATGTGTGTGTGTATATGTATAAGGAGAACCAGCAGAATGCATGTGCACGTGTGTAGGTGTCAGCATGTGTGGGTGTGCGTGACTGCAGGCAGTGGCATATGTACAGGTGAGAGTGTGTAAGTGACCGTGTGGTGGTTGAGGCTACAGTACAAGCAGGGACGTATAAAGCACACATGAAAGGGATTCCTTAAATGCACGCATTTAGATTGGGGTGGAGGGGATAGGCAGATATGACCAAAGGGTGCTGCACTCTTAATCATATCTCAGGAGCAGGAAGGATGGTGGGGTGGAGGGGTAAAGGGTGAACAACAATAATTTAATCCTCCCCATGCAACCACTTTGCGCTAATCCCAAATCCACTGGATTTTTACAGTCACCAGATGAAAATGCTGTGCAAGTAGTGAGGCCGGCTTAACTCGGTCGGATATCCTAATATTGTAAATGGACGCTGGGGCAGTTACTCCCATGTCAAGACCAAAGCAAAAGCCTCCCCTGGTGCAGATCTATTGCCTCACAACACTAACAGCAGCAGCAGCAACCCACCTATTTAATTTTAATACAACAGGTGTGGCCGTGTGGTAATAATGTTTGCTTCCTAACCACATGGTGTTAAGTTCAGTCCCACTGCATGGCACTTTGAGCAAGTGTCTTCTACAGGACTGTCCCTGTTGCTCAACTAGAGGAAACAGCCCCTACAAACACTAACACAGCATATGCCCCTCACTCTGCTAACAACCCTATAAGCTGATATTCAAGTCACACCCTTCGAACTATTTCAGCTCCCAGATCGTCAAGTGAAACGATCCTATTTCCAGATCTCAACCCATTTTCATTTCAAAAGGAGGGGTGGAAGGTTGGTTAAATGCTCCATTTACATTGCTTGGTAGCATGGCAGTTTATGAGACACAGGGACATGAGGAAGAGGGGAGGAAGGGACAGAGAGACAGAGAGGGGGGAGAGGGGGGTTGCTAGTAGTTTCCTTCTCTCCACCCTCTCTCTCTCTCTCTCTCTCTATCTATCTCTATCACAGTAGGCTGCAGAGTAAAGTTTCTATAATGATAAAGGGGGTCCTCCATAGAGAGTTTAACAGCTGTGGGGGTGGAATGAGGGTGGAAGTGAATAGGATAGTGGTGGTGGTGGTGGAAAACAGTGTTGGTGGACGAGGGGAGAGGTGGAAGGGAGGTCTTTGAATGGGGTTTTGTGGAGGGGAGGGGAATGGGATGTTGTTCAGGGAGGAGGGGGGATTAAAGGGAGTGAAAATAGGGGGTTTAGGTGGAATAGGGGGTGGGGGCGTGGATGTGAAAGATGGGGTTGGGGTGGGGAGGCGTAGGCCCTGGTTAAAAAACTTGGAAGATGAAATATGTTGAAAGAAAAATAAAGAGAAACGCCACATGAAATGACATGTTTTATATCAAATTATTTCACACACACACAAACACACACATAACATACATCCTACACATACACACACTATTCACATGACGTGCATATTTACACACACTTCTATATAGATATCCCCATCCACACACATGTACAAACACACACACATATACATACAGTATTTATACACTCATTCACATGGCATGTGCATACATACACACCCATTCACAGGAACATAAATGTATATATACATAAAAGGCACAGGCGTGGCTATGTGGTAAGAAGCTTGCTTCCCAACCACATGGTTCCAGGTTCAGTTTCACTGTGTGGCATCTTGGGAGTGGATTTGGTAAATGGAAACTGAAAGAAGCCCATCACATGTATATATATATGTGTGTGTGTGTGTGTGTGTGTGTGTGTGTATGACAGGCTTCTTTCAGTTTCCAGATGCCAAACCCACTCACAAGGCTTTGGTCAGCCTAAGACTATAGTAGAAGATACTTGTCCAAGGTGCCATGCAGTGGGACTGAACCTGGAACCATGTGGTTGGAGAGCAAACTTCTTACCTCACAACCATACCTGTATGTGTGTGTGTATATATATATATATATTTACATACACACACACACACACACACACACACACACAACCACCACCAATGAATGACTCAACAACTGTGAAAGAGGAGTGCTTCTATTTCCAGCCAGACATAGAGAAAAGCTATGAGAATAATAGGGTCTCGCTTGACTGCACAAACACACTGACACAACAGCAGGGTTTGAACTCATGACCTCGAAATTAATAAAACCTCAGTTCACTGACCCTCCAACAGCTCCTGTAATCTATTGCTGGCATGGCTGGGTGGTTAAGCACTTTCCTTTGTAACTATGTGATTCAAGGTTCAATCCCACAGCAAATGTGTTGTCCTCCGACAAGGGTCTTCTACTGTAAGCTCTGGCCAATCAATGTTTTGTGAGTGGATCTGGTATATGGAAACCGAAGGAAGCTTCTGTGTGTGTGTGCGCACGTGTAAGTGTCTTCTCGTATGATAGTTGTCATACAAGCAGTGTCCATTTCCAATCTTCCGTGGAAACATGTCTGGCCACAGGAAAATATTATTGTGTTTGGAAAGAGGGGTGGGTCATTGAGAGGAAGGGCATCTGACCATAGGAAATCTGCCTCGACAAACTCCACCCAACCCATGTGAGGATGCAAAAGTGGACATTAATATGATGATGATGATGATGATGATGATGATGATGATATGTATTTAGCCTCGTCGTTAATTTCAGTCCCAGGGGGGTTGGAAGGCTGTAAAGCATCTAGCCATGGAGATCAAACCAACCAGTTTTCAATATTAATAAATAATCAGATCAAAGTCCCTTCACCTCGTCCCCACCACCACCTCACAGACAAACTTGTTTACATTTGAAGAAGTAACCTAACACTGCAATCATCAGCCGTTTGGGAGAGAGGGAGAGAGAGAGAGAGAGAGAGAAAAAGAGAGAAAAGTATGACACAGCCTTGGTGAATTATTAAATAACAATAGTAAAAGAGCTCAGTTCAATCCCAACACAATCTGCTGAAAAGGGGACTCCCATGGACCCAATTTAATTGCAAGACTTCATAAATTTTTAGCTGTTTTTTTGTTTTTAATGATTTGATCTGGAGGAAGACGCTGGGCCCATGAGCTTCACAATACAGTTGCTCAGTTTTGGGATTTCATTTCTTTTTTTTCCTTTAATGGATTGAAACAAATATCTGAAGCGCTTGAGGGGTGTGTAGTGAGCAGCTGTTGGTAGATTTAATATTTAATGTAGAAAGCATTATTATTATTATTATTAATAATAATAATAATAATAAAGTGGTGAACTGACAGAATCAGTGGCATGCTGGGCAAAATGCTTAGCGGTATTTCATCTGTCTTCACGTTCTGAGTTCAAACCCCACCCATACATACAATGTTGTGATCACTGCCCAAAAGAGAAAAAGACAACACCTAAATGAAGTGAGTCACCCAATAGCCCAGCTTTCTATCCAGGAGGAGATTTAACTCATCTGTTTTGTAAAGGTTGAGCACTGAGTCTTTATTTAACCTGTGATTTTTGAAAGAATAAGTTATAAGAGCTGAGAGTCAAATAATCAATTAGCAATACTAATTAGCAATGTTAGGCAAATGATTAATTAATTAACAACATTAGTCATCATTAGCAATACTATTAATTGACTGATAGTAAGCCGTCAGTTAAACACAATGATAGTTAAGTAATCATATAACAACGCTAATTAGCTACACTAGCTAATAGTTAAATCACTAATTAGCTATATTAGCATTAAACCATCAATTACTATAATAATTAGCTATGTTAGCTAATTATTATAGTAACTGTTATTATATA
>NC_068994.1:4348364-4367675 GCF_001194135.2 Octopus bimaculoides | reverse complement strand
GGTCTCTCACTCAACTGCACCCCACACATAATAATCAAGGGGGTTGCAGTCTGGGGAGTTAGGCGGCCAGATGTTAGGGGTGATGTGGTCACAGAAATTGTCTGACAGCCATGGCTGGGTTCTCCTGCTTGTGTGGCAGGGTGCAGAGTCCTGTTTCCAGACATAAGGTCTTCCAGCAGCCACCCTCTTGACCCGGGGCAGCACTACCTCCTCCAGGCATTTGATGTAGGCCTCTGTGTTGAGTCTGAGGCCATGTGGGAAGATGAATGGAGGCATAACGTCACCATCACTAGTGAGTACCATTCACAACCTGTCAATATCCTCCTGTTCATTAAACCAATTCAAACTCATCGTTAACTACCTTTAACTCTTGGCCATCTCATAGTCCAGGTAGGCCTATAAATAGCTATAAAGGCTTATAAATAGTTCAAAGGAAACTATTCCAGGTGAGGAATAATTCAATGTCAGTACAGTCCTGCAGTGAAGTGGAGAACTTCTGATCAACAAAGGTTATCCAAGTCATGTGGACACAAAAACTCCCAGTAGGAGCATTTGAAATTCAAAATCATAAAGAGAAAAGTTAGAAACAAAAGCCTCTTTATTGCAACCAAAGAAAGAAATGAATTGTACAAACAAAGAGACGGGTAATAATTAAATAATTATAATGATAATTATTTCTAATCTATAATTAATAATGTAATGGTTGTCGGTTGCACGGAGTTGGTTGGTCAGTTCAGCAGAGCAGAAGGCCTGGCAGTAGCAGCAGAAGGAGATGGTAAGTAAATAGCAGACCACTACTGTCTAGGAGGTGAAGAATTCTTTTCTCTTTCTGTCTGCCCCTCTCTCCCTCTCACTCTGTGTGTGTGTATGTGGTAAAGAAGAATTTGCTTTAGAAGCAGAAATAATTCATAAATGGTTGTCTCAGTATTAATTCCTAGAGCCATGTTAATATTGTCCTTTGTAACACAAGGCATTCTTTCTTTCTGTTCAGACTGTCAGTGAGCAGTTGGGCATCTGTGTATACATACGTGTGCGTGTGTGTATTACAATTGTATACACTTCATCAAGGATATAACCAGGGGGAGGAAGCAGTAAGTCCATTAGTGCCACTTCATCACGTAATACAACACTATATAAATACATGAGGTATACATAAATATTACCTGCAGACAAACACTTGTAAATCACTATGAAGTTTGATAAATTAGTTTACCTGTATGTGTGTGTGTGTGTGTGTGTGTTCACATAAAGGGTTTAGGTCTTAAAAGCCGACTTATCTTAATGGTGCCAACCAATGGAGCTTCAGCGATTTAAACACACCAGCATCGGTTGTCAAGCGATGGTGGGGGACAAACAGACACACAAATATGTGTGTGTGTGTGTGTGTGTGTGTGTGTGTGTGTGTATGTATATATTATATATATATACATATACATATATATATACATATATATATCTATATATATATACGAAAGAAGCCTGTCGTATGTGTGTGTATCTTTGTGTCTGTGTTTGTCCCCTCACCCCACAATCACCACCGCTTGACAACCAGTGTTGGTGAGTTTACATCCCTGTAACTTTGTGAAAGACGATCAACAGAACAAGTACCAGGCTTAAAAGACAAAAGAATAAGTCCTGGGGTTGATCCATACGACTAAAAATTCTACCGCTTGGTGCTCCAGTATGGCCACAGTCTAATGACTGAAACAAGCAAAACAGAAAAAATAACTGGAAACCGTCGTTCCAAAAAAAGTAAAATAGAAAGCCAGGGTAGAAATGACTCATAAAAAACAAAAAAAATAAATAAATAAACAAAAAATTGGGGAGCAAGGGTTCCATTCAAAAATGAAGGGAAACATTAATGATAGGAAGTGAAGAAAACATTAAACTGATCCAAGAGTAAGAAATTTATCACAATAAAATCTTATGAGACATGAAATAAAAATTTTTGAGTTACTCCAAAACCTGATACAACAGATCTTATTAAAGATACTGAAGAATTTTGTTGAAAACTTCAGTTATAGGAATTCTTTGTAAAGAAAGGTTATGAAGATCCATCACTTGTAGAAAAACAAAATCAGATTTAAATCTCTGACGAACAGGAATAAACACTTAGAGGAGTATGTAATAGGTTTGAAAAGAGGAGCATTCCAGAAAAATGGCATAAAATCAAATATGACAAAGAGGAAAATAGCAATGGAATGTCTATGGAAAGATTCTTTTAAAGTCCTTAAAGAAGTTGTAATAATGGATGAGACCCATTAAAAGGAAACGGTCTGAGAACAATTAAATGACCAGTATTTCTACAAAGAAAAATTTTTTAAAAACATATTGGAAAACAAACAATGAACAAAACTAGAAAATTATTGGACAAAACTGAAAGCAATTTGGTTGAAAATGAGTTGTGTTACCTAATTCTGAAGAAGAAAAAAAACAAGCAATTTTTAGGGATTACTGGAAATTCATAACAGCTTAGATCTTCATATACCACATGTAAAAATTCCCGAAACTAATTTCAAATTCCACTCAATTGTTAAAGGACAAACAACATGGGTATCAGATTGAAACCATCATGCAAATTGACTTTTAGTTTCATCAGAGAGGACATGGATTTTTAAATCACATTCCAGAAAGATAGTGATGATCCTGATTAGTGTTAATGTGACCAGCCCCTACACAAATGCCCCTTGTAAGCAGGAGAAATTCTCAAAACAATACATACAAGAAGGATTATGATTGGTGCTAAGATACAACTACTTTTTTGATAATCAATACTACCTTTAAATAAAAGGAACAGCAATGGCCACAGGAGTTGCACCAACATTTACAGCTCTAATGACGGGAATCATAGAAGAAAAATAATAGTTTTGATCAGCATTTCTAATCCTATTTACAAGGAAACTGGAAAAGATTCTTGGAAAAGTATTTTGAAACAGAAATAAGGAAGACCTTACAAGATTCTATGAATTTATCAATCCAATTCGGAATGGAATGGAAAAGGAACTTATTATTTCTGAATATTTTGATAATTAACTGCAAGAACATGGACACACACAATACTCAGACTTTAGGTCTTGCCATCCATTCCAGACAAAAAGAAATATGCCATGTCATACGAAACTAAGCCAGAAATTGTGATGACCACTACCAAATGTAATTACTACTATACAGATTACAGCATAGAAAATTTTGCCTTACAAATTTATTCTATCAGATCTGTATGTATTTACTATTTTTTAAAGATGTTTTCTTTATATAATTAATACTTTTCTGAATCTTGTGAATTTATCAAAGCATATTTCTTTAATTTTTAAATATCACACACACACACACACACACAAATAGTGGCTACTATAATGTCCACCTCTACACTAAACTTAAGTAAACTCTTGTTTCTCCTCCTCTCAACACTTTTACCGAGTCTCACCTTCCAAATCCTGTACTAAACCCTTCCCCAATCCTTCCTCTCCAGAACCCCATTCTCAGCAACAGAAACATCAACATCTACTATGCCTATCTCACCAGTTCTGGAGGAAGTGAAAACTGCATGGTTCACTGCCCTGTCATACCTGATAGGGACCTCAGAGTCCACGGTTCACTGTCCTGCTATGCCTCAGTGTATGGTTAATTGCCTTATCATGTCAAACAATCTTATATAATGAAACTGACAAAATATGTCAACCCTGATGAAACACACATTCAAAACCATTTCAGCCATAACCACTTCATCTTTCGCTAAAGCACAATTTACCTTAGACTTCAATTATCTTAGAATGTCCATTCTTTATTAGGATGGATGCAATTTGGCTGCTATTTCCAGCAAGTCAAACAACTCAGCAAAGAATCCCTCACAGAGTCATTCCTAATGTGTCTGGTCTTTATGGCCATCCCCCACCACAACAATGGATTGGAAACTTGGCCACACTTTCAAATATTTGGCAGGAATTACCTGAAATTTCTCCAGCCGTGTTTGCTTCTTTTATAGCGGTGTGACACATCTCCTGACCTTTTGCAGTAGATCCGTCTTTCCTCTCAGGCTGGAGAGATTCACATGCCTGATGTTCACCGTGAAGTTCTACAGGTCAATGACTGCAGAGAAGTAAAACTCACCTAAAAATAGACACTGGTGTAGAAATATTTAGCTCCAACCGAGCCATACAACAAGCGCTACTAGGATCAATATCTGAATCAGCCACTTACTTCTCTGCTATTATTCCTGCTTCTCCACACAAACTGAGTGACATTTTTCTTTAATGTCAGCTTCAGAAATCTTTCAATATTGTACAACAGTGTTATTCTCTTCATCAACCATGTATATTGACTGTTGTTCATTTAATGCAACACACACACACACACACACACACACACTAATATACTTCAAGAGATGTTGGAATCAAATTCTTTAATTATCTCCACATAAAGCAGAGGTGTCCACCTCATTTGGTTCTGCAAACAGGATAAAAGCATGCACAAGACCTTGCAGGGTGGATAGGGACAGTTATTCCTAAAAGCCCATTTTATAATGAAGATCAAAATACAAGGATAAAGGGGGTTGCTTTTCTGATGACTTGAATGACAAGGGAGTATCAGTAACCCAATGCAGAACAAATATCTTAGGTTTCACTCTCAAAGCACTCAGTTTTTAGCTTTCTGGCTGATATACACTGGTGGTGGCACGTTAGAAAATCATTTGAGCGAGGTCATTGCCAGTGCCACTGGACTGGCTCCCATACAGGTGGTACGTAAAAAACACCTTTTTGAGTGTGGCCATTGCCAGTACCGTGTGACTGGCCCTCGTGCTGGTGGCACGTAAAAGCACCCACTACACTCTCGGAGTGGTTGGCGTTAGGAAGGGCATCCAACTGTAAAAACTCTGCCAGATCAGATTGGAGCCTGGTGCAGCCATCTGGTTCACCAGTCCTCAGTCAAACCGTCCAACACATGCTAGCATGGAAAGCAGACATTAAACGATAATGATGATGATGATATATATATATATATATATATATATATATACACACATATAACAATAGAATCCAATACAGTTGCATCTCAACCAAGTTCCACTGACAAGGCATTGGTGAAGCCGAGTTTATAGTTAGAAAATACTTGGGTAAGGTACCATGCAGTGGGGGATTGAGCCTAGAACCACATGGCCACAAAGTGAACTTTGCAACCACACAGTCATCACGGCCACGCCTGACCCTATGCACTGTAAAAGCAGTCTGTTTAGCCTTGACTGAGTGAATATAAATGCAGACTGTTGTTATAATATGTAACAGCTTAGATAAATACAATAAATACACCATACACTGTATACATGAGACAAGAGAGAGGGAGGAGGAGGAGGTAAGAGAGTGAAATAGTTTTTGTACCCCCCCCTCTCTACATGTATATATATGTCTGGGTACACACACACACAGAGTCAATGAAGTATGTTTTGGGGATCAATTAACCTTTTTCTGATCTTAGTCATTGGACTGTGGCCAGCTGGGGCACCGGCCTGAGAGATTTTAGTCAAACAAATCAATCCCTGCCTTTATTTTCTTACATCTGCTACTAATTTACTCTATCAGTCTCTTCTGCCAAACCTATAAGTTATGGGGACAGAAACAAACCAACACCAGTTGTCAAGTGGTGGAGAGGACAAATACAGACACACAGACATGCGTGTGTGTGTAATGTTTCCATCTACTAAAATTCACTGATAAAGCTTTGATCAGCCCAGGGTTATAGAAGAAGAGACTTCCCCAAGGTGCCACGCAAAGGAACTGAACTCAGAACCATGTGGTTGTTAAGTGAACTGGTTAACCCCACAGCTGTGCTCATGAGAAATAGCAGCCAAACTCCCCCAACCTTACAGAAAGAGAGTCAACCAACCTTACCCACTTATATAAAAGGGGGAGACACAGGATAATATAGTAATGCTTAGAAACACAAAAAAAAAAATGGCCACAGCTGGTATGATTTTCATCATAATGCCACCAGTTCAACAACAATAACCTTAATATACTTTTATAGTGTTTGTAAGCTCAGAGAGAGGGGGGGGGAGCATGATATCTGCTTTTATACATAAATCCATGTATATTGCTTTAAGATACATGGCGTATTTTATAAATATGCCTGTTCAAGTACCATAAAGGCATGAAACTAATAGTAGCTCTTTCAGTTGTGTATTTAAATTTTTATACTCTGCTGAGTGGTTGGTGTTAGGAAGGGCAGTCACAGAAGTCTGGTGCAGGCTTCTGCCTGGCCGGATCTTGTGAAACCATCCAACCCATGCCAGCATGGATGGCGGATGTTAAACGATGATGATGATGATGATATATATCATAGTATTACAGTCTCAACCAGACTTATTGGATGCTGTTAATCACCACTAGTCACAATGAGCTTCACATCGTTTTAACTAGTGAAAGATAACAACAGACTGGGTAGAAGGGCAGGCCTGTGTCTCTGTGTGCATGTGCGTGTGTGAGAGAGAAAGAGAGAGTTATAATTATATGACGTTCAGGCAACTCGCTTGAAGATTTTGTGTGCCTACATATCTCATAAAGCATATGCATACACTTGTACTTTGATTTATATTAAAGAATAAAGATATTGTGAGTTGGAATGAGAGTCGGTATAGTTTTGCTGACTCCGACTCCAGCTACCCCTTAACTGTTTCCAACTCTGACTCCACAGCCCTGCTACAATGTGTTGAAGCCATTCCTGATTTCAGGAATGAATGCCAAAAGACTTAAGGGCCGGAACCAAGCTCCATATCTGCTTTGAGAGTTGTAAGCTACATCTTCAACTGACCACCTCTCCCTGCTTATGCCAACCAGGAGGGTGGGGTTGCAGGTGGGGGATCTGGTGCTATTGCCCACCATATGAGTTCATCATGGGGGCACCGCAATGCACGACCAAACCACCATAGTCTCCTCACCAGAACAGCTCCCTCTAGAGGTGAGAGACTGCAGCAAAAGCATAAACAACTATTTTACAGCTGGAAACCACTGACGTAAGTTTCCCAAATAAAATCATGAAACTTCAGACTTTGGCAACGGAGGTCCATGATCAAAGATGCCTGTAGACATGGCACGTGAAGAGAGAGAGAAGTGTGTGTCTCTATGTGTGTACTACATATATATATACACATATACACACATACATATATATAGTCTTCATGGATGACAGTGGTGGTTGGCAAGTGATCAAAGGTGATTAATCTCATTTAAATATATGTGCATAAATACACACATACACTGTATATAAACAATACAAACAGCTATAGTGAATCATAGTTGCAAGCAATGTGGACATACTTACAGCTGACAGACTGTAAAAACGAAAATAAACCGGGACCCTTCCTTCCACACACACACACACACACACACACCCGTTAGCTTTGTTACTACCGACCGACACAAACAAGTCTATTCCTGTGCATTACTCGGGATATAAAACTTAATGTGAGAACCCAAGAGGGACCATGGTAAATAAAGACACAACTGATAGCTCTGCGATAAACTGGACATGTACACAAACACACACATCATCATCATTTTAACGTTTTAGCATTTAAACTGGCCGTATCAGGCCAAAATATGCTCCCCGTTTTAAGCCATGCTGCCTGTGCTTATATGTTAATGAAATCAATAGTGGAAAGTTAATGTTATTTTCTATGTAGGTCCTCAAGAAGCCAAATATGAGGTGAGAGAAGAACATTACAAATCAATGACTAATAATTTCATTTCTTCATATGTACGCCTTTATCATCCTCCCTAGATATGTTTCAGTACTATTCTGACCTCTTCAGCAAAAGACCATCTTCACCATAGTAGCTGAAAATAGTGTTTGTTGAGAGACAGCTACTGAGGTGTAGGACCAACTTTCACTACTAATAGCTTTACAGCCAAGGTACATAATCCCAGTTTCCTCAACCAACCAAGGGAAAAACAAAAGCCATTTCAGTTGTTAAGCAACCTTTTTGTCTGTGTTTTGGTCCTAATAGTAAATATCTAAATTTGCAGATGCATCAAACCCATGGATTACATGTAAAAATCTCATTTACATCTTTTATCATTTGTTTCAGTCATTAGACTACAGCCATGTTGGGACACCACCTTGAATTTTTGCTTCTAGTCGAACAAATTAGTCTCAGGCCTTATTTTTTTAAGCCTATCGGCCTCTTTGGCCAAACTACTAAGTTACGGGGACATAAACACACCGACACTGGTTGTCAAGCAGTGGTGGGGGACAAACACACACAAGGGCTTCTTTCTGTTTCCCTCTGCCAAATCCACTCACAAGGCTTTGGTCGGCCTGAGGCTTTAGTAGAAGACACTTGCCCAAGGTGCCATGCAGTGGGACTGAACCCAGAACCATGTGGTTGGTAAGCAAGCTACTTACCACAGAGCTATACAGGACAAGAAAATATTAATCATGTCTGCAACACAGTTAATTATATAACATTAATGATGTTATATTAATTAAATATTGATCTTGGCACAAGGCCAACAATTTTAGGGGAAGGGGTTAATTAGAGTACACTGACCCCCAGTGCTCAACTGCTTTCTTATCGACCCTAGCGACATTTGAACTTAGAATGTCCAAGTCAGACGAAATGCCGCAAAGCATTTTGCCCAACACAGTAACAATTCTGCCAGCTCACCGCCCGAATAATTAAGATCTTCAAAAATTAACATTGAAGAGAAAATAAATCCAGCAGAAGCAGAATTAATCCTAAACACAACTCTCCCCCACTCTGCACTGGAATCCCCCAATTTAGCCCCCCTTGGAATTCTGAAATTCCTCTCAAGTTAAAACTTGCTGATCAAAACCAGTGATGCATAATATGATCCAAGTGGTCCATTCCACAGTTTTTTTTTGGTGTGGGGGGACCTATAACAAGATTTTTGTCCTACTGTCCACTCTGAAATGCTTGGTGTTAGAAAGGACATAGTCATAGATACGATGCTAAGAGTGAAACACACAAGCAAGATGTAGTCCTCAAACCCATTTAGATCAGAAGTGCCAACAAATATGTGCTGACACTAACCACAGCACCATGTCTAACCCATGCCAGCATGGAATGCAGATGTAAAACGATGATGATGATATTTTGGATTTTTAAAGGGCGAACCATAAGGTTTACTTCATGAATTTTGTGGATGACCTTCTGAAAAGAATTGAGGGGTGCAAATGGGAAAATGAACATTAAAATGATGACAATGACAAGGGTTTCTTCACTCGGTAAACCAAGCTGTCAGGGGAAATCATCAAAAATGGCATTTTTACACTGACGGTGCCACCTCTCACACAGCATCAAATATGAACAATGCACCTGATTAAAAGCTTTATGGTTCTAATCAGAGACACAACTATAAATAGCTCTATCTTTTAGAGTTCTAATTACTAATCTCTGTATTAAACGCATTTATCACTGTTGCACCACAAAGCTTATCATGTGTGTGTGTGTGTGTGTCCCCACCTTGACATCACGTGAAAATGACAATTGTAAACATCACCATCATACAAGCGATGTTGTTTTATTTCCAGCCTCCTGGGAAAAACCCATCTGCCATGCAGAAATATTACCTTGCTTGGAAACGGGTGAGCATTGGCAACAAGGACATCTGGCGATAGGAAATTTGTCTGATCTGGCCATAGAAAATTGGACCCATAAAAGTATGGAAAAATGGACATTAAAACAATGATGATGATGATGTAACAAAAGCACCCTCCTGCTCCTCTCTCCCCCCACTATCATTTGTACCACAACCCATTGTCATTCTTTAACCATTGACAAGTCACAACTCTCTCACACTACACCACAACTGTCATCTGTGAACATAAGCGAAGCGTTTGATATCCAACCACTTCTACTCAACTGATGAGCTCAGCAGGAAGGAACTGCAGATACAATATCCCTGCATATCTCACGTCTGTTTTCATTCCTCCACTTCATATCTTCTCTAGAATAACTATAGCTTAACCATTTTCTCACACCGTCTCCGACGAAGGGATATATTGAATATTCTGGAAACAGCTTTAAGACCTTTATAAATGTTCTGAAATCTTTCACAGCCTTGGATTTTTATCTCGTTCTGTTAATTATATATATATATATATATATATATATATATATATACAATGGGCTTCTTCCAGGTTCCATCTACCGAATCCACTCTTAAGGCTTTGGCTGACCTGAGGATATAGTAGAAGACTTGCCCAAGGAGCCATGCAGTGGGACTGAACCTGGAACCATGTGGTTGGGAAGTAAGGTTCTTACCCCATAGCCACTCCTGTGCCTATATACATATAGCTGCTAGAATAATAGCCTGGCCAAAGTTCAGAGAGCTGCTACGTCTGCGGGTAACAAAGGACCTCTCACTCAGAGTAAAAAGTAAACTGTATGATGCCTGTGTGCGACAGCCATGCTACATGGCAGTGAAACATGGGCCATGACTGCTGAGGACATGTGTAAGCTTGCAAGGAATGAAGCTAGTTTGCTCCAATGGATGTGTAATGCCAGTGTGCATACACAACAGAGTGTAAGTGCTCTGAGAGAAAAGTTGGACATAAGAAGCATCAGATGTGGTGGTCATGTGTTGCATATGGATGGGGACAGCTGTGTGAAGAACTGTCACATCCTAGTAGTAGAGGGAACCTGTGGAAGAGGTAAACCCAGGGAGACCTGGAATGAGGTAGTGAAGCATGACCTTCGAACGTTGGGCCTCACAGAAGTTATGACAAGTGACTGAGACCTTTGGAGATATGCTATGCTTGAGAAGAGCCGGCATGCCAAGTGAGACAATAACCGAGACCTATGCCAGTGCAGCATAACCGACCCATTTAAGAGCACCCTTCAATCATTGGGCAATGAACTGTGCTTGAGAAGACCTGTTGAGTCAAGTGAAGTCATTGTTGTGGCCGATGAGAGTACCACCAGACTGGTTCCTGCGTCACTGGCATGTAAAAAGCACCATTCAAGTGTGGTTGATGCCAGTGCGGGTAGCATGTAAAAATCGTCCACTACATTCTGAGAGTGGTTGGTGTTAAGAAGGGTATCCAGCTGTAGAAATCTTGCCAGATCAGATTGGAGCCTGGTACAGCCTCCTGGCTTACCAGTCCTCAGTCAAATCGTCCAACCCATGCCAGCATGGAAAGCAGACATTAAACGACAACAATGACGATGATATATATATATATATATAAATATCTTTTATCTTTTACTTGTTTCAATCACTAGACTGTGGCCAAGCTGGGGCATCACCTTCAAAAATTTTAATTGAATGAACCGATCCCAGTACTTTTTTAAAACTTGACACTTATTTTAAGGGTCTCTTTTGCTGAGCCACTAAGTTACAGGAATATATATACATTCCAACACTAGTTGCATCTGTCACTGGATTGGGGGCCATACTAGAGCACCACTGCACCATCTCAAATGGTTTAGTCAATCAAATTGATTCCAATGCTTATTGCTCTCTTTCTGTCAAACCACTAAGTCATCAGACATAAACAAAGCCACCACTTAACAAGCAATTTGTCAAACAGTGATAAACACACACACGTGTGTGTGTGTGTGTGTACATGTAGTATGTAAGTGCTTCTTCTAGCTGCTCTTTCAACATAACAACCAACTGAATCCACACTTAGGGTTATAAACACACTCAGTGTTGGATATCATATTTCCTGACATTGACAAATGCAATCTGGTACATTTAACTTAGTAAGTCATTCATCACTACTTCGACAGAATAGTAAAAGCTATGCTTTGCTGATGAGGTCAGAATACCACAGAAATCTGTCCAAAGTTATCTCCTATCTTCTTCTTTAGATGTCGTATCCAGAATGTAGGGCATAGGCAATCCTGTCCGACCACAAGTTATTTTACTAAATTCTTTATTATATTTAAAATTAATTGAAAGAAACAGAGAGTGTCTCAACAGAAATATAGCAAAAGAAAGGGTTAAGAGTTGATGTGTGGAAAGAAGTCTGCTTCCAAACCACAAAGTACCAGGCCAACTGCTTGGCACCTTGGGCAAGTGTCTTCTGCTATAGCCTTGTGAGTGGATTTGGTAGACGGAAACTCAAAGAAGCCCATCATGTGTGTGTATGTCTTTGTGCCTCCATTTGTCCCCCACCACAGCTTGACAACTAGTGTTGGTGCCTTTATGTTTCCATAACTTAGTGGTTTGGTAACAGAGAAATACTGGGGCCAATCTGTTTGAGTGAAATCCACAGCAGTAACCCTGCATGGCTGCAGTCTACGGTTCAACTCCTGAGACGCAAACGATATATAGAATTATATAGGCCTAATCCTGGATGATCCAGTATCCAGCTTTAGGACTGAACATTATATCAATCACCAAACTGGATGTCCCAGGATGGTTCTAAAGACACCATCCTCTCCATTTAGAGTAAGAATCCAATACTGTTAGGGTTTGAAGAACCACAAAATTTCACTACCTTCCCAAAAAGGCCTTGGAGATGTTGGAGGTGTAGATGTGGATGGGTTCCATAAACATTTAGACAAATTTTTATCTGTCGTGCCAGATGGACCCACATCACACAATGAAACACAAAGAAGGACAGCTTTGTGTGACTCACAACCTCACCAGGACCAATTCCAGAGGGGAGACAGGGGCCAGAAAATGAGGCTAAAATAGACAAGCATTAACAGTAATAGTGGTGCCCCAGCATGGCTGTACTCTCTGCATGAGAACAATCAAAAGAGAAACAATATATAACTGCAAACACACACACACATATATATACATACATACAAACACAGACACACCCACACATACAAATTTCTTTATTAATATATTAATAAGAAGGCAAAAAATTATTCATTGTTCTAAACAAGCCAGGATCCATAAAATGTTTACATAAGGAGGGTGTTGATCAATAGGTCTATATATAACAAGTTATAAAAACACTGGACTTTCTGTATGTTTATAAGCATGTGATGTGAGTGTCATTTCACCTATCTATCTATGTATATATATATATATATATATATATATATATATATATATATATATGTATGTATGTATACATGTATTCACACAGAGGAAAAATATATATTTATGCATACATAAATATATATATTTGTATGTATGAATAAATATATACATTTACATATAAATTTATATATGCGTGTGTCTGTGTATATATAAATGCATAAATATACATACACACATATATATGAATGTATGCATATATATTTGTATGTATGAATATATATATATATATATATATATATATACACATTTACATCCAAATATATGTGTTCAAGTAGGACATCCATTGCCCCAAGCTATAAACCCAGCTTCTTTAGGATTATAAAGAAAAATAACAATAATCGAACAAGTCTGGCAGAAATCGTTGCTGAGAAGGTGTGAAAGAAATGGAATTTCACACATTTTTCAAATTGGAATTTATTGAAAACCACATTTCATATTCTTTGACATTCATACATATACAGAAATGTGTGTGTGTGTGTGTGTATAGATCTGCTTTTGTGGTTTTAGAAAAATCTATAAACTTATGCACACATATAACTTAGCTTTAATATTAAATTACAATTCTATAGTGATATGCGTACTTCTCATATGTGTGGATGGGTAGGTAGATAGATAGATAGATAGATATGTATGTATATATACGAGTTTATATAGAAATACAAGTTTTATATGTAGAAGAGTTTATATATGTACGTATACATGCGAGTAGATAGATAGATAGATAGATAGACAAGCAGGCAGGCAGACAGACTTTTAAGATTAGAAATACCAAACAAAAGCAGTACTCAATACATGTGACGGAACTGATTTGTGTACAGTGGATGTCGTTCGCTCGATGTGAAACTCTGAGTAAGCTAAGACAGCGAATCTGAATTTATACACACAAACACGTACAAATCGTAATTGCTTCCGGCATAATCAAACGCGCGTGAATAAACATATATTTATACATTTACACCTACATCTACTCACACACAAATACCATTATCTCCTGTTTTACCGAACGAACCGGATTTTCTATTATATAACCACGACACTCGTACAATTATTCATACATAATCTATGTCCGTGTTTATACACACACACACACACACACACAGTGGCAGTTATTCCTTGTATATAAAATTTACACCTCTTCAGTGATAGATAGAGGGATATAATGTATATGCGTACGTGCGTGTATATATATATAGTCGGCATAATATACACATGCTCGCCTATGTTTCTGTTTATATATGTACGTGAATATATATATATATATATATATATATGAGAGACAGAGAGATACAAACATATATCATAATTAGGCCAGCGGTTTTGAGGGGAAATAAGTTGGTCAATTACACTGACCGCCAATATCTGACGAGAGGCAGTTTATTTCATCCGGACCTGAAAGGATGGAATCTAAAGCTGACCTTGGCAAGATTTGAACTCAAACCGTTAAAGAGCCGGAATATCGCAAAGCATTTTCCCTCCGTTGCCCACACGATTCTGCCAGCTCACCGCCCTAAATATTATATATATATATATATGTATATGAGTGTATGTATGAATGCACGTATAATACATATTATCAAACGGGTATATATACTCATGTCTATTTCTCTTTCCCTATATATATATATATATATATTATCTATTATATATATATAATATTACTCGTGTATTTCCGATATATATATATGTGTGTATATATATACACAGTGTGACCAACACTCCTGTCGCTAGCTTCTTCCCAAGTTCGTCCAAGACCCGTAGTTTTATTTTAATAAACTCGAAATTCTTGAGTATTATGACAATCCTCGCCAGAAACAGTTAAACCCAGCTGTTTCTAATCCAACGACCCCGTTTATCTAAGACATCGTTAAAAGAGTTTGAATTACCCAATAAACACACACATCGGTGTGTATATATATAAATATATATATATTAATACTAATAATAGTAATGTTCATAAATGAAAACTAGTTTGAAGCCCGAAATATGAAATGTTGGCAAAAATAGCTACATCCGGTATAATTCACATCCTTTTTCTTAGGTTCTTTGGCAGTGCGGAGTAATTCAGCGGGCGGCCACGAAATGGGGGATCAGTTTCCTTATATAAGTATTACTAAAAATGAACCCCGTCTTTGTGGCTACTTCCAAAAAAGAGGTGGAGTTGTGTCAATTTTTTTTTTTTTCGTAAATTTTTTTTAAAGTTTGAAGTTGTTTAGGCTTTGTTATTGATGTAATTGGTGATGTTTAAGCATGAAATATACGGGAAATGTAGGCTGAAATAAAATTTAAAATCAAAATCGAATTGTAAATTCGGAAATCGGAGGTTTTTCGACTTTCGAACAAGTGAGACGAGACGAAGGGTTGGGTTAATCAACACAAAATAGGAGCGTGGGAGAAATATCGACACCGCTTGACCAATTAGGAAATATAATTAACGATATATGTGATACAGTGAATATTTTAGAACGAAATAAATTTGAAAAGAGCGCTTTTTAAGTACTTACTTTGGACATTCAACATGAGAGAGTTAAGCCAAACGATTCCATAACCCAAATAACTGAAGGGGAGTGTAAACACTGAAGGGAGATAACCACGCTCCACTTCCGTTCGTCTGTGTGTCGCAGTTATACAGTGGCTATGAGGATTACCTCCCTTGAACATTTCCTATTTTCTCCTGGCGATATTTTAAGGGTTTATGACGTATGGAAACGATAGGGGATCCACGTTATTCAGTTCCCTAACTCTCTCGCTCTCTTATTCTCTTTGTTTTTGTTTTTTTCCCGACTTTGCGATTATAGAAACCTTATGATAAGACTATAGGCGTTTTATTTCCGTGGCCTTATTGTAATGCTTCCGTACCCGCATTTATCCTCTGTTAGATGTTGCCACACCCTTATAAAGTTGGTAGCCTTGTTAATTACCCCTTCTCCCCCCACCCACCTCTCTAGATTGTTCTCGACACGGCGAAAACAAAGTTGTTGCCCTTGACACCAGGGAACTTCTTGGACAGTGTGTACATGGAAATCTTCCGGCAAAATGACTCGCTGGCCTATGGGCTTCAATCTGATACTTATTAAATGAGATGGATCCGAAGGTTTCTGCTATATAACATTCGTTCTCTTATTACACGAGACTCCCCCTCTCTCTCTCTCTCTCTCTCTCTCTCTCTCTCTTTCCCCTGTCTGCTCGGAAGTGTTTCAGGACACAATTATTTCTCATACATTCTATATTATCCCCGTATTCACGTACGAATACTTCCCTACCGATGCTATAACCATTCACCCACCATCGACCACTGGACATGCATGTTGGACAGGCAGCATAAATATATTCCGAAATTTTCTCATTTAACTGTACAGGACCGCAGAAACTTCACATAGGCAGAAATGGAACTTCTACTTCACATATACAGGAATGGAACTTGCTAGAAATGACAGCTGAATCTCCTTCAAATCACACCCACCTACGTGAAGAAGGGAAATATTGAATCCGCTAAAAAGACAGAATGGTTATAACTGGAATGCCTTTAATCATGAGATTAGAAATATCACTACATCCTTATTGTTTATGTTGTACCTTCAAATTTTATAGAAATTTTAGGCCATAGAATACCAAATGGATCTTCATTAGGTTCGCATATGGTCCAGAATGGTTGGCATTCTCTTATTTTGGAGCCACAGAATACTTTACCCCTCCACAATTGCCGACTTAATACAAGAACCAAACATGCTCGCAGTCTGAGATGGAAGAAGGATTCCATCTGTATCAACTTGTACGAGTCTAAGATTTTGAAGGATCCTTCTCAATTTGGTTTGAGACAACAAAAAAAAAAAAGGAAACTTCAGTAAAAACATCAGTTCAGTTTTTATAAATTGTTGTGCCGGTGCCATGTAAGAAACAGCCTGGGCGTCCAGCCTGTAGAAACCAAGTCAAAACAGACAATGGACCCTGGTGCAGCTCTCTGGGTAGCCAGCTCCCGTCAAACCGTCCGACTCATGCCAGCATGGAAAATAGAAGTCAGATGATGATGATGATGTTCTATTACATGATGACCACTAAATACATTAATGTATAAGCCCAGGTCCATATTCACATGTAATTACATCATGAAGGTTGTATGTATAATAAACTCAAAACGCAGGGCCATTATAACATGTAAGTGCATCAGGATACCCATGAGTTGGAGTCATTTGATTTCAACATGTTATAAGCACATCATGAACACTACATGTGCATGTATAAACTCAATCCAAATTTATTTTAACAGTATTACATAGCCCCAGAAGATACAATACACTGGCATTCCTACATGTTTGTCATGGCAAGGAGAGGGTAGTATAAGGCCCCTAGACTTGTGGGGCTCTTTGGCAACTGTCTAATGTGCTTGTAATCTCAGACAGCACTGCTATTACCCATATATAAGTCATGTGTAGCACTAAATACTAAAATACTTGGTAAGTAGTTTGAAGCAGGGCTTTGGAGGGTGGGGTTACATTTCACATCTGTCCTGCTCTACAACCAGTGAAAATGGGGGTGGGGATCTATATATCAATGCACACACACACACACATTCCTGCAATTCATTGAGTTCAAATCAGAGATTCTCTTCACTGATTCTCAGCCATTTCTTACCTACAGATCCCTTTGGTTTCTATGTTACTGGACCCCTAAAATCATTCAACATTAAAGGAAAGAAAAATCCTATTTTATTTTTATAGTGAAATATTATCGTATTTTTGTGTATTACAGAAATATGATCAATTTATTGCACCTAAATTTTAACAACAAAACCTGGTACAGGACCCTAAGGGTCATATTGACCCTGGTTGAAAACCACTGCTTTATATGATTGCCTGACTTGACAGAAATAGCAACTAAATTTCCCTCAAATTATACCTGCAATCTTAAAAAAAAAACAAGACACATTAGAGAACAAAAACAAATAAAAAAACACAGGATGATCTCAAGACTGTCGTGGTTTTGATCATAAGATGTGGATTGGAGCTAACCTAGGGTTAAATAACAACACCAGATCTTTGAGTTGTTGAGTCAGCACTGAAGACTTTATCTCCAGGTAGTCTGCACAAGAGTAATTCAGCTTGGCAGAGACCTCTCCCCCCACCTCCTCCAGTATTCCTCTCTTAGTTATAGATACTACCTGGCTTCCATGGGGTATAAGCATCCAAGAGTACAGTCCTCCCTCTTAACTGGGATAGCTTTCAAGACATACCTTCTTTCTCTCTCTCTCTCTCTCTCTGTCTCCTTCTCACTCTCTCTCTTCCCCTCTCTGTCTCTCCCACATACACTAGGTCTCTCTATCGACTTAATCTCTGGGTTTTCATTTGGCTAAACTCTTCTAACCCCCTTTCTCCCTCTATACAGACATACAAACATACATATATGCATACAGACTCATGCACACATATGTATGTGTGTCTGTGTTTGTCCCTCACCACCATCACTTGACAACTGATGTTGGTGTGTTTACGCCCCTGTAACTTGGCGGTTCAGCAAAAGAGACCGACAGAATAAGTACTTGGCTTACAAAGAATTAGTCCTGGGGTCGATTTGTTCGACTACAGGCAGTGCTCCAGCATGGCTGCAGTCAAATGACTGAAACACGTAAAGAAAGGTGTAACACAGAAGAGATAATTCGGTGGGGAATGAGGGACGGAGGCAGGAATGAACGTTGTGGCATGTGGACGTAAGGAACAACATTATTGAATGAAGAATGGCTAACAAGGGGAATGGTTCTGTGGAAAGGATGAGTGCCACTGAGTCTCAGGCTGCTGAGCATGAAGGAGTTGTTGTTGTTACTGCGCCACATCATGATGCTCCAATGTTTAGGCCCGGATCTCGTGAAGTTCAAGAAATCCCCATTAGGAAGAAGCTAACGAACACAGAGACACACATGCACAAAAAAGGTTCATATACACGTCTGTATACGCACATGCACAAGAAAAATGCAGGGTGAAAGGTAAAATACAGAAAAAAATGTGTAAAAAAAAATATAAAGCAATAAAAATGTATCTTTATAAATATGTACAAAAAATATATAAGATATATATATATAAAGTATAGAGAGATAAAAAGCTTGTATGTGGACACAATATAGGGCTTTCCTATAAGTAGGTTATCTCCCTTGGCTAGGCGGCGCTCCATGTAGACAATTAAACTTCCGGAGGCTACCCACGCCATTGTTATTGTTTTACGTCTTATCATGTGTTATGTTTCCCTCGGGTGACTCGCAGAGATAACACAACGAGTTATACAATTTAATTATTACATTTAT
>NC_068994.1:4347221-4348354 GCF_001194135.2 Octopus bimaculoides | reverse complement strand
AGCAATGTTAGTGTTTTATCCTTGTCAACAGTCGTCTGGCAACATCTGACGGCCACCTTGGGCAAGTGTCTTCTGCTATAGCCCCGAGCCGACCGAAGCTTTGTGATTGAATTTGGTAGGCGGAAGTTACTGCCGTGTGTGTATATGTCTGTGTATGTGCTTGTGCCTCTCTCCCAGAGAGTGAGATGGGGAATGGTAGAGATGCAGGCTATCCACAGCATTCAAATTACATGGTGCTCAAGAATATATATATATATCTATATATATATATATTTATGTACACACACACACACACACAATATTAGTGTTCTAATATAGTGTACCATTATGGAATACAGAAGAGTGCAGTATAGCATTGTATCATGCAGTACAATGCAATACAGAGCAGCACAATATGGTGCAGCATAGTGCTGAAGCTGCATTGGCTTTTATATTCCAGATTCCAAGACTTCAATTCATTCCTCCAAATATTTCTGTATGCAGTTTTTAATTGCAAAATGCCTCATTCTTCCCTCTGGCACGTTATGGAGGTAGCAATGTTGTTTGTGTTTTATCGTTGTCAACAGTCGTCTGGCAACATCTGACGGCCATTAAATAATGAGCATTGTATTAAATATAACAATGTTTATTTATAACATTAATATTCTGTCTGCAATCAAGATTATCTTTATGGTTTAGAGATTTAGAACCAGAATTAAGATACCTTGGAGGAGAAAATTAGTATAACCCTTTAACACGCAGATTATTTCTGTCAAACATAATCTTTATTTATTTGCTTTATTTTGAATTAATTGTGTGTTATCTTGTAGCTTTGAGATTTCGATGATGTGATTGATATTTTTAGAATGACATTATAGGTTAGGTATGAAAAGCCAGATCTGGCTAGTCTAAATATTGAACAGATAGAATATTTTTGCCAAATATGACCAAATAGGCGCAGGAGTGGCTGTTTAGGCGCAGGAGTGGCTGTGTGGTAAGTAGCTTGCTTACCAACCACATGGTTCTGGGTTCAGTCCCACTGCGTGGCATCTTGGGCAAGTGTCTTCTACTATAGCCTCGGGCCAACCAAAGCCTTGTGAGTGGATTTGGTAGAGGGAAACTGAAAGAAGCCTGTCATATATATGTATGTATAT
>NC_068994.1:4345703-4346709 GCF_001194135.2 Octopus bimaculoides | reverse complement strand
AAAAGATATAGATAGAAAAGGTCTTAGCCCTTTATTCAGTTTAACACCACCACCTGGTGATTGAGGGGTGTTGTGTGGACCCTTCCCCCACCCCTATCAACACTGTTACAAATATTCCAGCCAGGGTCCAGTCTGGAGATAATTTTCTCTTTCCTGTCTGAGAGGACCCAAAAGAAAAAGGTCATGGCAGACCTCCTTTCTTATTAAAGCCATTAAATTACAAAGGCAAAGGACACAGTCTGGTTGGACCATCAAAGGTCACACGTTTTGATCTTCCTCTTTTCAATAATAAAATAACAAAAAGTAAAAGTAGAGGCGGCAGCAGCTGTTGTGGTGGTGGTGGTGGTGGTTGGAGGGGGCAGTAGTAGTGGCGGCGGTGATGATGGTGGTGGTGTAGTAACAACAATGGTGGTTGCAACAGGGGTGGTGGTGGTGATGTAGTAGGAATAGCAGTAATAGCAACAATGGTGGTGGTGATATGATAGTTAAAGGAGGGGTTGTAGTGGTGACGGTAGTAGTGGCAGTAGCAGCAGCAGCAACAGTGGTGGGGGGTGTAGTGGAGGGTATATGAAAAAGACTGACTGGCAAACACACATAGACAGACAGACATGAAGAAACAAAAAGAAATTCCAGCAAGATTTGAAATAAGAATATGAAGAAATACTGAAAGATGGGAGAAATAAACTCAATCATTTTTTACAGGTACTACTGTTCTACTGTTGAGCATGAGTGTGTGTGTTTGTAATTATATGTGTGTGCTCGTGTGTGTATATGTAATTATGTGTGTGTGCTTGTATGTGTGTGTATATACATACATTATATATATATATATATGTGTGTGTGTGTGTGTGTGTGTATATATATATATGTATACATATATATACTTATATACATGTGTGTATGTATATGTCTGTTTGCATATGTACACACACAAACACAAACAGACATACACACACACCATATATGCATATATATATATATATAAAAAAATATATATATATATATA
>NC_068994.1:4342986-4345059 GCF_001194135.2 Octopus bimaculoides | reverse complement strand
TGTGTGTGTGTGTGTGTGTATATATATATATGTATACATATATATATATATAATATATTATTTATACACACACACACACACACACACATGTATGTATGTATATACAATACATATAACATGGCAATCTGGCAGAACATTTAGCTTGCTGAGCAAAAATGCTCAGCTGCATTTCGTCCATCTTTATGTTCTGAGTTCAAATTCCGCCGAGGCTGGCACTGACTTTCATCTTTCAACGTTGCTCAAAGAGGTACCAGCTGACCACTGGGGGTTGATGTAATTGACTTACTATTCTCCCCCCACACCGAAATTGCCGGCCTTGTATCAAAATTGGAGAGCAATATGCAGTCCTCGGACACTTTGGATCCTTTCAACACATCCAACCCCTGCCAGCAGGGAAGACAGACGTTAAATGATGATGACGATGACAATGATGATATATACATCATCATCATCATCATCATCGTTTAACGTCCGCTTTCCATGCTGGCATGGGTTGGACGGTTTGAGTGAGGACTGGTGAGCCAGAAGGCTGCACCAGGCTCCAATCTGATATGTCGGCAAAGTTTCTACAGCTGGATACCCTTCCTAACGCCAACCACTCCAAGAGTGTAGTGGGTGCTTTTTACATGCCACCAGCACGAGGGCCAGTTAGGCGGTACTGGCAACAACCACGCTCAAAAGGTGTTTTTTATGGGCCACCTGCATGGGAGCCAGTCCATCGGCACTGACAACAATCATGCTCGAATGTTGTGTTGCATGTGCCAGTAAGGAAATGCTGGCAACGATCACACTTGAATGGTCCCTTTCGTATGCCACTGGCACGAGGGCCAGTCAGCAGGTTCTGGCAACGACCATGTTCAAAAGGTGTTTTTTACATGCTACCTGCATATATATATATATATATATACATAATTAAGGGATCAGCAAATAGTTGCTTCACCACATACCGAAGTTCAGAAATAGCAGCTAAGAAGCTGAGACTATTTGCTGATCCCTTAATTATGTTTATAAATGTATACGAACTTTTAAATAAGTTCTCCACCGATAATGGTGTTTACATACCGAAGGGCTTGGTAATATTATTAATTGTTAATTTATTAATAAATTGATAAACCTTTACCCTTTTAATTGTATATATATATATATATATATATATGATTGGTTTTGTTAAGCTGTGTTGAGTTTTACAATTCTGTAAATAATAATAATGGTATTATTTTATAAGTGGAAATCTTATGGCGATCACCGTGTAAATGGCTGAGGAAAATAGTCTAGTAATGGGGCATTTAAGCCCATGACAGAAGAAAGTAGGCTTTTCCATACGCGTGGGATTTGAACTCGCATCCCTTTGTTAACGCTACCGATACATACATACATATATATATATTAGGAAGGGCATCCAGCTGTAGAAACTCTGCCAAATTAGATTGGAGCCTGATGTTGCCATCCAGTTTCACCAGTCCTCAGTCAAATCGTCCAACCCATGCTAGCATGGAAGGCAGACGTTAAACGATGATGATGATGATGATGATATAGTGTGTGTGTGTGTGTGTATAGACACACACATACATATATACAGGCACACCATTTACTCCGTTATCTGCGCATGACAGTTATTTCAAACAATGTCCATGTTTACTTTACAATGATGTAATTTACCACACCCTGTCTCACAACTGTTAATTTTTTACACTCCTGTTTACACCTACCTATACACATGCATACACACATACATTCACTCATACATACATTCACACACATACATACATTCATGCATCGTGGCACTCCATCAGTTATGTTGACGAGGGTTCCAGTTGATCCGATCAACGGAACAGCCAGCTTGTGAAATTAACATGCAAGTGGCTGAGCACTCCACAGACACGTGTAGCCTTAACGTAGTTCTTGGGGGAGATTCAGCATGGCACAGTGTGACAAGGCTGACCCTTTGAATTACAGGCACAACGGAAACAGGAAGTAAGAGTGAGAGAAAGTTGTGCTGAAAGAGTACAGCAGGGTTCGCCACCATCCCTTGCCGGAGCCTCGTGGAGCTTTAGATGTTTCCGCTCAATAAAC
>NC_068994.1:4339092-4342131 GCF_001194135.2 Octopus bimaculoides | reverse complement strand
TATATATATATATATATATATATATATATATCGTGAAGTATATTTGCCACCTAAATGTGGCTAACCCTTAAGGGTCAGTGCTACTGTAGCTTGTAGCCCCAGGAAGACATCTCCTCCAGCTGGCTATTGACACACTGTCTGTGCCCTATCAGTATTTGCAAAGGGAAGTCAGCGTTCCCATCTCCAGCCTGACGTGATACACACAGACCTGAGTTTCTGGGTATTGATCCGTCATCAGCGTATGACAATCATTGGTTGGTGATGGGAAATGGTTCTCAATGCAAATATATATATATACTTTTTCCAGTTACAAAATGTCACTGACAACAACAAGAACAACAACAACGAAATGACAATAATATGTCCTTCTCTAATTAAAGAAGGCAGGGTGTGAGTTGTTAGAGTTTTGGCTGCTACTTTTAGCAGATTGGATGGCCATGTACCAGCTCCCTCTAACAATACAGTCTGCTGATGAACATACTTCCACTCATTTTCCCTCCTCTCCATCTGTCTTGTAGTTTCTATTTCATATCTTCAGAGTAGGTGGCTGGGCTAACAGGCTAATTAGTACACCAGCTGAGTTTAAGAGATGATGAGAGTTAAGGAGGCCGGAAAAAAAAAAGGGAAGGTTTTGGTTGGCAATTCATGACATTATTATTAGATACACATGTTTGCATACATACATACATATTTATACTCATGTGGAAGGCTGGCTACAGGGGTGGGCGTGGGCATGGTTGAATGTTTAAGGAGTTTATTTCCAAAACATTGGAAACATGAAACTCAGAGTAACAGTTTTGGGAGTTCTCAGCTTACAATGACTGGGATAGAATATACACTTGGTACTGTTTCCCCCACTTGTGGAATATTCTATGCATATAAATACATACATGTATGTATGTATGTAGTGTGTATGTATGTATGTTTGTGTATGTATGTATATATGAGTGTGTATGTATGCATGTGTGTGTATGTATATGTGTGTGTATATATGTGTGTGTATAGACATATATATATATATCTGTATGTATGTATATACATGTATAAATACACACACAGATAGATAGATCCACACATAAAGACATATACACATAAACATTAGTCACACATGTAAAAATATATGTAAACATATACGCATACAAGAGTACATACAAAGAACTGGCATTTGCATGTACACACACATACATATACACACATACACATACATTCACATACATACATATACACACATACACACTCACTCATACACACACACACACATTCATACACCAACACACATACACACGCATACATGCATATACACACACGCATGCACACTTACTCATGCATACACACATTCATACACATATAGTCATTCACACACGCACACTGACACACAGACATTGACACACACACACACACACTGACATACAGACACTGACATACAGACACTGACACGCAGACACTGACACACACACACACACATCTCTATGTGCACCCATTTTCTTTCATAACAATAATTGATAAACTCACAAATAGACCAATATAGCAACACTTCACATTCACACGCAACCACACACCCACGTAGACTTACAATGGCATTATTATATTCATGCACATACGCATACACATACATACAAATATATTAAATGTGTGTGTGTATGTGTGTATGTACATAAAGACACACGCACACACATTTCTGTTGATGTTACCAAAAAAGCATATAAGAATTTACAACCATATTAGAGTCCAACATTCTAATACACAACCCACTGGATTACTGGATTAGCCTTAATTAATTAATTACACAACACACACACACATATATATGTGTGTGTATATATATATATATATATATATATATATATATATACATATACATATATATATATATGTGTATTTGGTGTGTGTATATATATATACATACATACTTTCACACACACACACACACATATATCTTTAAGCTTAAGTTTGTGCATGTGTGTGTGTGTGTGTGTGGAACCCTCATCGTCGCAACTGATGGAGTGCCACAATATATTTATATATGTATATATATATTACTTAACGTCCGTTTATATACATACTAACAAAATCTTTATAAACTATTATTCAGAGTTTCACATAACCATTTGTCAGACAGTAATGATAATGCACACTGTGCGTATATATGTAACCACATGTGAATCATTGGTGATTTTCTTCCTCTGTCTTCCTTTCTGTTGGACTTTCCTCTGTTTCTGAAGAAGAGCGTCTGCTCAAAATGTTAAACCATCTTTCTTTCCTTTCCTAAGCGTCTGCTAATACATTACATACACCACATCCTCAAATTGTCATGTTTTTGTGTTTGTTCTTTTTTTTTTTTTGATTTAGTATATATAAATATATATAATGTACTGATCCGTGATAGAAAATTAAGCAAAAAAAGTACTCCATCTGATGAGAGATAAATATTATTATTTAAAGGACGCAATACATGTATTAACGCACACTAATAGTTTCATTTTTTGAGAGAACTCAAACATATTCTTCAGGTGCAAATGTAAATGTCAAAGAATGGAATAAGTGCTCAACACCGCACTGGTGGATGGAATTTCTTTATTTGTGAATTAAAGCTACCATTGGTTTCATGTATATAAAAAGTAGGAAAACGTCCTAGTGTCTTAATGATTTTCAAGTATATATATATATATATATATATATATATACAGAGAGAGAGAGAGAGAGAGAGAATTCAAGAAAGAGTTACAGAATGGAGTATGGAAAATAAGTAACCTTTCATCTCAATAAACCACTATTCTTCCTGAAAGTTGTTTATATTCACTATGCATTGCTTGAAGCTAACTTCTTTCCTACACCTTGATCCCTGGATCTTATATTTATATGTATACATATATATATATATATATATACATATACACACACGTACATATATATGTATGTACACACATATACACACACACAAGTATACCACCACTACCACTACCAACCCAACTACTAATCACACCACCATTACTGCCAACCCCTATACTACAACCCATACCACTATAACCTACCACACCA
>NC_068994.1:4337435-4339002 GCF_001194135.2 Octopus bimaculoides | reverse complement strand
CGCCGCCGCCGCCGCCACCACCGCCACTGTCTCCACCCACTTCCCAACCAACTCCACTCACCTTTTCCTGTACTCTCCCCCTCCTCCAGCACCACCATTCCTTCCCCCACCCCACCCCTCCTCCACTGATGAACTCAGCCACTCCTACATTCCACCACCTTAGGGTGGGTTGGGGAAGAGACGGGGTGGGTGGAAGAGGGTGGGGGTATGCAGGGTGTCTTGGGTGTTGTGTGCCCTACCACCAGCTTACTCTTCCTCCTCCTCCACCCCACCCCACTAACATCTACATCTCATTTACATTGTTCCACCACCAGTACCACTCCCACCACCACCACCACACCAAACCCAGGGCACCTGTACACTGATGAAAAGGGTATGTTGAGGGTGGAGAGCAGTGTGTGTGTTCTCCTCTGTGTGTGTGTGTGTTAGGTGGTGGTGGTGCGGAGGGAATATAAAGGTGTCTTGGTGAAGGTGGCGGTGGCAGTGGTGATAGTGGTGGTGGTGGTGGTTATGGTGTTGGTAGTGATGATGATGATGATGATGATGATGATGGTAATGGTATGTTTGTTAGTAGCAATGGTGGCAGTGGTGGTGGGGGTATGTCAGAGTGGAATGAAGCAAAGGGTGAGTGGTGAGGGAAACGAGGTGTGTGTGTGTGTGTGTGTGAAAGAGAAAGAGAGAAGGAGAGACAATTTGGCAGCCTTGTGATGGTGGTGGTTGTGGTGGAGGTGGTCGTGACGGCTGGTGGGGCGTGGTGGTACATTCTAGCAATGCTGGCGATGGCGGGGTGGCGAGGGTATGTTGATGGCGCTGCTTGTATGATGATGATGGTGGTGGTGGTGATGATGGTAGTGGTGGTGTGTAGGTTGTGTGTAATATATATGTGTGTGTGTGTGTGTGTGCGGTGATGTGTGGGGTGTTAGATGCTGGTGGAGGATGGTAGCGGCAGCGCATAAGCTTGTGTATGTGTGATTATGCCTCTATATGTCTTGTATGTGTGTAAGCGTGTGTGTGTGTGTATATGTGTGTGTGTGTGTAAAGGTGCTGGGATATTGGAAATGGTGTTGGTGGGTGCAATGTGTATATATATATATATATATGGGTGTGTGTGTGTATATGTGTGTAAGTACATGTGTGTGTGTGTGTGTGTGTGTATGCAGCTGTGTCAAAGCGTGTTTCTGTGCGCATGTGTGCGTTTGTTATGGTGATGTAAGGGTGGCTGAGAGGGTGAAAGGGTGTATAAATTGGATGCGTGTGTGTGTGTGTATGTAGGTGTGGATGCATATATTGTGCGTGTATATTTCTTTCTGTATGTCTGCGTATGTGTAAGTACGTGTGTATATGTGTATGTATGCATGAATGTATGTATGTACGTGAGTATGTGTGTGTATATATATTTATATATGTATATGCATGTATGAATGTGTGTATATGTATCCATCAATGTATGTATGTATGTGTGTGTGTGTGTGTGTTTGTTATGGTGGTGGGTGAAGTAAAAGGGTGTATGAAGTGAAGATCTAATGTAGAGAAAAGACACGGTGGTGGAGGGGTGGGGTGGGGGAAG
>NC_068994.1:4334836-4336421 GCF_001194135.2 Octopus bimaculoides | reverse complement strand
CGGTGAGCTGAAATATTTAGGAAGTGAAGTGTATGGCAGCGGTGACGGCGAGGAGGAAGGAGGGGTGGGAGGTGAATAAGGAGTGGTGCTAGGTGAAGGGGAGGAGGGAGGGAGGGAGGTGAATATCTGTGCGTATGCGTGTGTGTGTGTCCGTCCGTGTTGAATACATGTGTATGTGTGCGTGTATGTGTACATGTGTGTGTGGGTTTGCGTCTGCGTGCATTTAGCTTGCTTTCCTACTGTGTGTATGTGTGTCTGTATATGAGTGTATCTGTCTATGAGCGTGTGTGTCTGTGTGTGCTTGTGCGTGTCTTGTCTATATGTTTCTCTATTTGTGCCTCAGCTTACGCACACACACACACACAATACACACGCACACACACACACACTAACACATACATATTATGCACACATACAATTGCGTGTGTATGTGTGTGTTAACGTATTTATACATGTGAATGTGTATGCGTGTGTGTGTGTGCGTGTGTGAATGTTTGCCTTATCTCTGTCAATATGATGTCTGATGTGTGTGTGTGTGAGTGTGTATGTATGTGTGTGTATCTGTTCTCTGTGTATGTGTCTGCGTCAGCCTCGTCTCTGTACACGTGTGTGCGTATGTGCAAATCTATGTCTCACTATACATACACATATATGTGTGTGTATGTATGTGTGCGTGTGTTAGTGTATGCAATTGTATATGCTTTGAGAATGTTCAGGTTTATGTATGTGTGTGTGTGTGTGTGTGAAAGAGAGGGTGAGGTTGGAGAAGTCGGAGGAGCGGAGGTGGAATAGATAGAAGCGGTGGTGGTGGTGGTGAGGGTGTTGAATGTACAGACAGCTAGGTGAATGGGTGGGTGGAGGGAATAGGTGGAGATCTGTGTGTTTGTAGTAGTGGTGATGATGATGATGATGATGATGGCAATGGTGTGATGGTGTGCTGCGGGGGGGAAGGTGGAGCGATAGTGGTGTGATGATGGTGTGCTGTAATGGTTTGGTGGCGGTGGCGGTGGTGGTGGTGGTCGTGTTGGTGGTAGTATGATACAGAAGTAGTGGTATAACAGTGGTCATGCGTTGGTGTTGGCTAATGTTGTAGTAGTAATAGTAGTAGTGGTGGTGGTGGTAGTAGTAGTGTTTGTGGTGGTGGTGGTGGCGGTGGTAGCAGTAGAGGTGGTAATGGTGGTGATGGTAGTATAGTAGTATAGGTGGTAGTAGTGATAATGTAGTAGTGGTGGTGGTTGCAGTGGTAGTAGTGGTGGTGGTAGTGGTAATGGTGGGGGTGATGATGGTAGTAGTAGTAGTAGTAGTGGTGTTGGTGTTGGTGGTGGTATGATGTGGAACAGCAACTTGGTGGGGGTGTAATGATAAGCTTGTGGTAATGGGGTGGTGTAGGGACTGGGTGTTGATGTGGTGGAGGTGGTAGTGGTGGTGGTGCTGTTTGTGTAGTAGTATAACTGTGATGTAATGGTATAGCAACAATGGATTGTTGTTCTAGTGGTATTCTAGTGAAGTAGAATATAATGGTGTAGTGAGAAAACAGGATATGTGTGTGTGTATGTATATATATATATGTATATATATATATATA
>NC_068994.1:4332359-4333413 GCF_001194135.2 Octopus bimaculoides | reverse complement strand
TGGCGGTGGCGGCAGCAGCAACAGTAGAAGTTGTAGTGTGGTAGTGATAGCAGCAGGAGTAGTAGTAGTAGTGGTGGTGGTGGTGGTGGTGGTGCTTCTGATAGTAGTAGTAGTTGTGGTAGTGTTAAAGCCATGTTCAGAGAAGGAATTCAAAAGGAGGTGGGGGGAGGGGCAGGGTATAACTGAGGCAGTGGGGAAGAAGGATTGGATTTGATGCTTAAATACAAGGGCTGGATATGGTGGGTACGATTTGAGTGTTAGTGAGAAATTGGGCAGAAAAGGTAGACAAAAGAATGAGAAGGGACAGAGGAGCAGAGGCCATTATAGTAGGGGGGAGACGAAACAGGGAGAGGATACAGCACAGATTGGAAGACATTTGTACTCAGAGCCAGAATCGGTTTCAGCCAGGTTGGTATCATTAGGGTTAAAAATTGTTTCCCTATTATATATTTTAACCCTTTTGTTATGATATTTCTGTTGAGATGCTCTGTGTTTCTTTCAATTAATTTTATATATAACAAAGAATTTTGTAAAATAACTTGGTTATCATTCAGCTAGTGTTAGGAACATAAATTGTGACAAAGGTTTGATGGAAGATTTTAATTCAAGACTTATGAAAACAAGACATTTGTACTCAGAGCCAGAGCTGGTTTCAGCCGGGTTCGTAACGAAAGGGTTAAACTTTGAAAAGGGGTTAATAGTTGTTGTTGGGAGAAATATATGCTAGTCCTGTAGTGCAAGGCCAGTCCTTGTTAGGTCAAGGAGGTTATGCGTTTACTGTGAGGGGTCGAGGATACGTAGCGGTTTTCAGAATTCTGGTTTTGGTGTTCTTTCATGTTATACTTGTTTTAGTCATTGGACTACGGCCATACTGGAGCATCACCCTGAAGGATTTCGTTTTTAGTTGAGTGAATTGGGTCCAGTGAATAATGGTGCCTTGTTGTACCACAAATCTATGTATTTATATATATGCATGTATTTATATATTTTTGTATAAATATATATATATATATATATATATATATATATATATATATATATATATATATATATA
>NC_068994.1:4331837-4332349 GCF_001194135.2 Octopus bimaculoides | reverse complement strand
GAGACCAACAAATTTGAATCAAACTATTTTGATCCATACATGTAACTCCCAATAAATTGGTTGAGTGCCTTTCTTTCGCTTCTCCACTTACTCGTATATATATCCATATATATATATATGGGTTGGTGCATAATTATTGCAGCTTTTTTTCTACAAATTTTATTCAACAAAAACAATAGCAGTATTTAACAAAATCATCTTTAAATGACAGTCTGACAGACTGCCAAGCAGTAATGGGAAGCAGTAATTGAAGTAGATGGTGAATATGCTCCAGAATAATCATTTAACGATGTTTTTGTTACATGTTATTGTTTTATTGAATAAAATTTGTTGAAAAAAAAGCCGCAATAATTATGCACCAACGCAATATATATATATATATATATATATATATATATACTACCAATACATTACCATCACAACAACAACACCACCACCAACACTGCTGCCATCACAATGCTATCACCAACACCACCAGCCCTGTTACAAACAATACCATCGCTGCCGATATA
>NC_068994.1:4323586-4324539 GCF_001194135.2 Octopus bimaculoides | reverse complement strand
TGACAGCGGTGACGGTGGTGGTGGTGGTGGTGGTGGTAGTGGCGGTGGTGATGGTACTGCTGTATGCTGGTTTATAATGGAGGTGGTGGTGGTGGCGACGGTGGTGGTGGTGGTACAGTTGTGTGTTGGATGTATCGTGGTGGTGTTTGGGCGGGGTGGCCATGTATGGCGTGTTGTGATGATGCTGGTACTGATGCAGCATGTAGTGGTAGTCGTGGTAGTGGTGATGGTGCGATTATTATTATTATTATTTATAATTATTATTGTTATTATCATTATCATTATTATTATTATTATTTTATGATGATGATGATGATGATGATGATGATTGTAGTGGTGGTGGTGGTGGTGGTGACGTTGATCTGTTTGTACTGGTTGTTGTTGTTGTTGTGGTTGTCATTTAACCCTAGGCCAATCCTGATCTAGCAGACATATGATTCTATGCATCCCGACCGCGACCATCCCTCCTTACGCTGTAAATTATCCAGCATGCCCTTATTTCATTCTTTTTTTTTTTCCTCTTGTTTGAAGAATGTAGGATGTGATTTAAGAGCATCTGACTGCTATTTCTAGCCATTGTTGATGGTGCAGAGTGGTAGGGGAGGATGACGGGGGAGGTGAGGGCATTGTTAGCATATGCCAGTGGTGGAGGCGGTAGTAGTAGTAGTAGTAGTAGTAGTAGTGCCATGATGAAGGGTGGAGTGGTAAAAGTGGTTGTACTAGTAATGAAGGTGGTAGTATATAGGTGGTGGTGGTGGTTGTGGTGGTAGTGGTGGTGGTGGAGCCAATGTTATTGGTTGTCTTTAGTGGTGTTACTGGTGTTGGTCGGCATGGTAGTAGTAGTAGTAGTAGTAGTAGTAGTGGTAGTGGTAGAGGTGGTGGTGGTGGTAGTGGTGGTGGTGGTGGTAGTAGTGTTGGTGGTGGAGGCGACGGCGGTGGTGGTGGTGGTGGTG
>NC_068994.1:4321504-4322062 GCF_001194135.2 Octopus bimaculoides | reverse complement strand
GGGGGATTGTATTCCTCCTGGCTCTCTTGGAGGTGGGGGGTGCGTGGAGGTGGAGAGAAGAAATGGAGCAATGGGGATGGGTGGAGTGAAGAGGAGGGGTGTTGTCATGCTGTGAGGACTGGAGAGGATGGGAGTTGGGGAGGGGGAGTGAATGGAAGTAGATGATGACGGTGGTGGGGATGGTGGGGATGATGATGATGATGGTGGTGGTTGTGGTGATGATGATGATGATGATGATGATGATGGTGGTGGTAGTGGTGGTGATGATGATGATGATGATGAGAGTGGAGGTTGTGATGATGATGTTGAGGAGGAGGGGTCATAGTAGTCAGGAGGGGGTAATGATGGCAGAGTTCCTGATGATGATGCTGATGGTGATGATGAGGGGGAGAGGGGGATTAGAACCCCCCCCCCCCGCTTCCGCCCCTCTTCACATCCCAGTGATGCTGTTTTTGTTGTTGTTGATCATGGTATGATGGGGTGAGATTACAGGAGGCTGGATTAGTGGCAGTGGTCATGGAGGGGGTGGCTGTGCTGGTGGAGGGGGTGATAGTTAAG
>NC_068994.1:4319926-4320664 GCF_001194135.2 Octopus bimaculoides | reverse complement strand
TATATATATATATATATGTATATATATATGTATATATACGTAATATACTTACATATATATACAACATACATGTGTATGCGTGTGCATATTTCCATATATATATATATATATATATATACATATATATGTTTGTATATATATATATACATATATATATATATATATATATACATATATACACACATACACACACACACGTGTGCACATGCACACACACACACACACATGCCCCCACAAACATACCGTGACACCCACCCACAAATCCAGCTTTCTACATCTGGAAACATGAAATATCCTTAATATAAAGACACAAGCATGGCAGCCTGCTAAGATGTTTCCTTACCAACCACATGGTTTCGGGTTCAGTTCGTGTCTTCTACTATAGCCTCTGGCCGACCAAAGTCTTCAAAGTGGATTTGGTTGACAGAAACTGAAAGAAGTTGGTGAGCCGGCAGAAACACTAAAATACACCATTTTGAGCATGGCCGTTGCCAGTGCCGCCTGACTGGCCCTCGTGCCAGTGGCACATAAAAGCACCCACTACACTCTCGGAGTGGTTGGCGTTAGGAAGGGCATCCAGCTGTAGAAACTCTGCCAAATCAGAATTGGAGCCTGGTATAGCCATCTGGTTCGCCAGTCCTCAGTCAAATCGTCCAACCCATGCTAGCATGGAAGGCGGACGTGATGATGATGATGATACATACATACATAGACATAAGTGTATATATACATATATAT
>NC_068994.1:4313380-4314389 GCF_001194135.2 Octopus bimaculoides | reverse complement strand
AACTGGACTCTCAAAGGAAGGTGAGGCTTGCTTTTTCTGTACGGTAGCAGTGTTGAAAGAGTGCATATGGAGGACAAGAATGGAAGGTCTGGTGACAGGGTACTACATGCCCGGCCCTGGATTGCTGACTTACTTCAAATACCATCTGAAGAGCAAGATAGGGCTGGAAAAGAGAACCTTGTCAGCTAGAGTATATGAACAGAGATGGAAGGAAGTGGTGAAAAAGGTGGGTGTGAGTCACCTAAACTAATCATCGAAAAAATAAAAGGCGAGCTGCTGGGCCTTATAGGCTGCCGGGTTGAAAAACCCAATCTTTTTATTATAAAATATATATACATGTGTTTAGGTGTATGTGTGTGTGTGTATGTATATGTGTGTGTATGTATGTATATACGTGTATATGTATATAGGTGTGTGTGTGTGTGTATGCATATGTATGTCTGTATAATTGAAAGGGGAAAAAAAAGGTCAACGAACATATGAATTGTAAATATAAAGACAATCGTTAATTTTTAAATGATCATAGAACTCGTACATTTTGTTTATTTGTTTGTTCTGTATTGTACCCATCTTTGTATTCGATCCATAGTGATCATAATAACAATTTATCAACCAGCTGGTCGTGCTCCTACAGGCTGATGACGAGCAAAGACTCAGAAACGTGTCCCTGATGCTGGCTAGGCTGGGTGGGGGAGCTTGTCTCCCCTTCGTAAATATAAGGACACAGTAATTGTGTCAAGGCCGACAGGAAGCGGTCCAGCTTCCTCGGGCTAAACAGCATCGAGTCTAAAGTTCGGCTAACGGGTGCGTGCCCACCGAATCACCTACCTATGCCGAGTCAGGCGAACGCATCGAGTCGAGAATTCGGCTAACGGATGCATGTCCACCGAATCACTTACCTGTGCCGAGTCAGGCGAACGCATCGAGTCGAAGGTTCGGCTAACAGCTGCCTGCCCACCGAATCACCTACCTGTGCCGAGTCAGGCGAACGCATCGAGTCGAAAGTTCG
>NC_068994.1:4311891-4312655 GCF_001194135.2 Octopus bimaculoides | reverse complement strand
ATCTAGTAGAATGTTCGGCTGACGGCTGCGTGCCCACCGAATCACCTCCCTGTGCCGAGTCAGGCGAACGCATCGAGTCGATAGTTCGTCTAACGGCTGCGTGCCCACCGAATCACCTACCTGTGCCGAGTCAGGCGAACGCATCGAGTCGAAAGTTCGGCTAACGGATTCGTGCCCACCGAATCACCTACCTGTGCCGAGTCAGGCGAACGCATCGAGTCGAAAGTTCAGATAACGACTACATACCCACTGAATCAGTTACCTGTACCGAGTCAGGCGCCGGCATCAAGTCGAAAGTTCAGATAACGACTACATACCCACTGAATCAGTTACCTGTGCCGAGTCAGGCGCCAGCATGAAGTCGAAAGTTCAGATAACGACTACATACGCACTGAATCAGTTACCTGTGCCGAGTTAGGCGCCCGCATCAAGTCGAAAGTTCAGATAACGACTACATACCTACTAAATCAGTTACCTGTGCCGAATCAGTTTGAATTACGGAAAAATATGGATAAGTACTGTTTTTACTTTGCTAAAGATTTTCTACTATTTGAAAATAATATGTATTGTTGTTTTTTATATTATTCATTTGGTTTTTTAAAGATTATTTTTAATAGATAACTTATTTAACACTAAATAGTGTTAAATAAGTTATTTAGAAGTTATAGTTTCATTTCAACATAATCTTAGAACTTCGATTTGAATAGTGTTGATATATTTTCGATTATTTTTTATTAATAATATTCGATTAATAATTAGTCTTT
>NC_068994.1:4309412-4310992 GCF_001194135.2 Octopus bimaculoides | reverse complement strand
TATATATATATATATATATATATATATATATATATATATATCATCAGCAGCAGCATTTAATGTCTGTTGTCCATGCTGGCATGGGTTGGCCGGTTTGACCAGGGCTGGTAAGCTGAGCGGTTGCACCAGACTCCAGTCTGATTTGGCATGGTTTCTACTAATGCCAACCACTCCAAGAGGGTAATGGGTGTTTTTAGGTGACACTAGCATGGGGGCCAGTTGCATGACACTGGCATCGGTCACATTACTTCCATGTGGTCCAGCACTCGAACAGGCATGGCTGCCTGTTACATGACACCAGCATCAGCCACGACTAGGATTGCACTTGGCTAGACGTGTCTTCTAAAGCACAGCATATATATATAAATCTCTATCTATCTATCTATATATATATGCCCTTTCTTCCTTATCACATACCTTATTGTCAGCTGGGCATGCTATATCTATGATCCAGCATAGTTTGCTTTCTTTCTCAGTTAAGACTATGTCCGGCTTCCTATTCTCTATCTCATGGTCATACTGAATCATAAAATCCCATAGGATCTTTGCATTTCTATTTTCGATGTCTTGTTTTCATAAGTTCTGAATTAAAATCTTCCACCAAACTTTAGTCACAATTTATGTTCCTAACACTAGCTGAATGATAACTAAGTTATTTTACAAAATTCTTTGTTATATTTAAAATTAATTGAAAGAAACACAGAGCATCTCAACAGAAATAAAGTAACGAAAAGGGTTAAGAATGAATTTCCTTTGTTCAAAGCTTAGTCTTGCTCCCTTCATTATTTCTAAGGGGTCAAATCTAAAAACGGAAGTAAAATTGAGTTATCAGCTGTTAAAGTGAGTATACAGTTTTTTGAGACACTCTGAATAGATGCATGTGCGTGTTTGTGTATATGTGTGTATGAGCAGTTTTATATATATATATATATATATATAATATGTATGTGTGTATATATATATAGATAGATAGATAGATAGATACACGTATAAATATATATTAATACATATAATGACACAGATGTACAAACATACAATACGCATGGCCATACACACACACAGACACACACAGCCCCTGGCCATAACAGTGGAGTTTAAGACTGGCTGTCCGTGAGAACTTCTATACACCACTGACCTGCTTCTCACAAAAGAATCTTACAAAGAATTACAGAAGAAATTCCAAGCATGAGAAAAAAATCTAGAAACTGAGGGTCTGAAAGGGAACGTAGCAAAGACAGGACTGTTCTGTCATCTGGGAAATACAAGACGAAACTTGATTGGAGCAGAAACGGTGTCTAAGAAATATAAAGGATGTACGGTGGAGCAAATTCAAACTATGGGAGTACAAGAGACACAGTGGGAATACCAGTAGAAATAGCGGGTAAGAAGGATTTGATGAGTCGCAAACGTGTGACGGAGTATTTAGTGCTTCCTTTCTTGTTTCCGTCAGACATTCCGGAAACACCAACTTTGCAAGTCTCAGCCACTTACACGTTGATCTCATGAGCAGGTTGTTCCACTGATCAGACAAACTGGAATACATTGTTGGGACCAACAGAGGGACAGTTTTTTATGTAAAT
>NC_068994.1:4302957-4305652 GCF_001194135.2 Octopus bimaculoides | reverse complement strand
CTCTCTCTCTCACTCTCTTTCACTCTCACTCTCTTTCCCCCACTCCCTCTCTCTCTCTCACTCTCTTTCACTCTCACTCTCTTTCCCCCACTCCCTCTCTCTCTCACTCTCTTTCACTCTCACTCTCTTTCCCCCACTCTCTCTCTCTAAATCGTTTACTCTTTCTCCTTATCACTCTCTGTATCACCCTTTTGCTCTAAATTTTGTGGAGAAATGGGGACGGGGTGATCTTGACTCATTTCAGAAGAGAGAGAATGACTTAGGTGCTTCGTGGGACTATTGGGGGAGGGAGTGACACACACACAGAATTTTCTGAGTATGTGCGCGCGTGCACACACGCACACACACACATATGGATGTTTATGTATGTACACACCCACACTGACAGACATGCAGACACACAAATATAAGCATGTATTCAGATACTTTCACACACACACACACACATACACATATGCACACATACAAACACACACACACCAACAAACATACACACAAATCTGTAACTCAATGCAGAACAAATATTTCAAGGGGCTTAATTTGGTTTTGTTGCCGATGTTTCTATCTTTTGCTGAGATACACAAACACAGATAGCTACATACTCACACACACACACACACACACACACACACACACACACACACACACACACACACACCATCATCATCGTCATCGTCATCGTCATCGTCATCATCATTATCATCATTATAAACATTGTTTAAACATCGACACCTGGCCTACATGTCATGAAGTAGAATTGAACCTGTGACCTCGTGATTGCAAAGCAGGCATCTTGACCATTTGGCCATGCCGACAGCGTAACCATATAGACACACACACACACATTTCCATTTTATTGCTTCAGTCTAGACATATGCCTTGATGGTCGAGACCTAAATAATTAACAATTATTTATAATTATCCATTAATTACTTTGTGTTTTTTAGTGTTTTAATGTCTGTGTTTTCAGTGAAGGTAAATGTGTTTGCGTGCGTGCATGTGTCTGTGTGTGTGTGTGTGTGTGTGTGTGTGTGTATGACCAAACACTGACCTATCCAGGGCAGTGCTGCAACTATTGCTGCTGCTGCTACTGCTGCCACTGCTGCTGCTGCTGCTGTCACTGTTGTTACATTTATGTCCCTTCTCTACACTGGTTTAAACAGACCATCACAATCCAAATTAGATCTGGTTCAAGGTTACTACCCTCCTAGACGGATTGGACGTCTCTCTTCCTCATACATCTCCCTCTGGTGTGGTTTCTACAGCAAGATACCTTATCCTTACAACAACCCCTTCACAGTATGTTCAGGGTGCACTTTTATAATGGCACCAACACCAGGGATAGATAGATAGATAGAAAGCTAGATAGATAGATAGAAAGCTAGATAGATAGATAGAAAGATAGATAGATAGATAGATAGATAGATAGAAAGCTAGATAGATAGATAGAAAGCTAGATAGATAGATAGATAGATAGATAGATAGATAGATAGATAGATAGATAGATAGATAGAAAGATAGATAGATAGATAGAAAGATAGATAGATAGATAGAAAGATAGATAGATAGATAGAAAGATAGATAGATAGATAGAAAGATAGATAGAAAGATAGATAGATAGACAGATAGAAAGCTAGATAGACAACAAGATAGAAAGATAGATAGAAAGCTAGATAGACAACAAGATAGAAAGATAGATAGATAGAAAGATAGATAGATAGATAGACAGATAGAAAGCTAGATAGACAACAAGATAGATAGACAGATATGAATAAACTGATAAGGATAAATCGACAGACAAATAACTAAATGGATGAAAAAGTTCAAAATTTAAAATTGGGGAGAGGGGTGAAATTTGAGCCCCTTATTAAACTTTATAACATTAATTGTTAAACATTAATGTTTGTTTCTCATAAAATAATGTATATTTAATCTACATTTAATTATTATTTACGATTATTTAAGGCAAACGCGAGTAAAACGCAAATTCTTTTCACTTTAATGTGTTCGTCTATATTTGATTTCGATTTGCATTTGTTCGTCAATTCGCTACGATCTCTTTAAGGTAAACAAAATCATAATTTTAAATGGGAGTGAGATTTGAAAAGGAGTTTTTTTGTTTTGCTTATTCGTAATATCCAACATAGAGTAAACACTATGCAATAAATATTTCTAGATGTCTTATATCACAAAAGCAAATCAAATTGTACGAGTAGACCGTCAGATTGATACGCAAAGTAAAAATTTCAAATTGCCTTGGCGGCCATTTTGTCTTTGGGCATGCACATAAACGTGTACTCTGGTCTGGAAAACACTGACCGATTAATGTCCATCACTGGACATGCGTAACAAAACACAGAGAAAGGATCTCTCTGATTTGGCGGGCGCTACTTTTTATTTATGTTTTATTTATTTAGTGTGTGTTTCTACCGAAACACTTTAAAACTTCGTATACTTGTATATTTTGTCTTCTAGAACAGAGAAAAAATTGGTTGAAATTACCGAAATACGACAATTTTAACAAGAAATAACTTTAAAAAGATAAAATTTTTTCTATAACACTAAGAGTAAAAGATGTTTTATATGACACATTCTACCAGTGTCCCAAGTTTGAAAGTGTTTCGGTAAGAAAACAAGTGGCGCCCACCAAATCAGAAAGATCCCAGAGAAACACCTTTTCTGTTAGACATATTAC
>NC_068994.1:4300685-4302251 GCF_001194135.2 Octopus bimaculoides | reverse complement strand
TATATATATATATATATATATATATATATATATATATATATATATGTATAAGTATGTATGTATGTATGCATATATATATACACACACATACACATATGGTCAAGTGAGTTGAGATCACTGATGAGAATCCAAGAAGGTTCGAAAATCAATCAAGGCTGTTCATTATTTTTTTTCACTCTCTGAAGAAATAGTTAAATTTGCCCTGTCTGTGTGTCTCTTATTCAGGTTTACATATCATACATGTGTCAGTGTGTGTATGAATACATTTCAACTGAAAATGCATGTGCAGCTTGTAATAACATCTGTGCAATCTGTTCGACATTGAAAGCTCACAGAGCGTGACATGCAAGATATTTCAAAATCTTGCATTTAAGTCAATATATAAACAAATTTCCTTCGTGTTTTGAGTATTGTCCTACTTACAAACTGGAGCAAATGAATATATGAACATATAGGGGTTGGACAAAACAATGGAAACACCTTAAAATTTCAAACAAGCTATTTTAATATGGGGTGGGACTATCTTTGGCAGTAACTACAGCTTGAAATCTACAAAGTTTGGACTCGTACAAAGCTTGAATTGTTTCCAAAGGAATTTTTGTCCATTCTGCAGCTAAAACAGTTTCCAGTTCTTGTAGTGATGATGGTGGAGGATATCGACTCCACCACTATCTCCACCCACCTAACTATGTCTTCCATGCTGAGGCCATCCCTGGTAAATTTTATTCTGTCATGACATAACAACAGGTTAGGCTTCTTCTTTCACGGTTCAGTGGTTAGCTGCAGGAAAGGCATCCAGCTGTAAAAACAGTTGCTACTCTAAAACCATCCCACGCATATGCATGTACTGTTGTATGGATACAGTGAGAATTACTCTGTGTGTCTGTTCTGACACGTGCATAAGACTATGTGTTTCCAGCATAAAGTTATTTTGAATACTTGCATCTTTTTTTTCTTTACCACAGCATAAACAGAAATTATATACATATGCATATATATATATGCATATATATATATATATATACATATAGATAGATAGATAGATAGATAGATATACGATGGGCTTCTTTCAGATTCTGCTTACCAAATCCACTTACAAGGCTTTGTTTAGCCTGATGCTACAGGAGAAGACACTTGCGAAAAGTGCTACACAGTGGAACTGACCCTGGAACCACGTGGTTGGGAAGCAAGCTTCTTACCACGGGGCCATGCCCCTACCTATATAAGGATAATCTGGAAACTTGAGTGAGGATAGAAGGCCACGAATGGCCTGTCCTTGTTTTGTCCTGTCTGTCTTTTTGTTTCCTGTACATCTTCGTATTGTCTTTCTGCCCGGATGTTTTATTGTCGTCTGTTGCATTTGGGGGATTGATGTATATCCTGTTGCTTGTTTGGATTTTATTCACCCCATTTTAAGTTGGACGGATAATATTGCACTAAATTTTGGTGCTTCAACTTAAGTGCCTAATTCATCTGAATCTCAATTATTTTGCTGTATGTGTGTGTGTGTGTGTGTGTGTGTGTGTGTGTGTGTGTGTGTGTGTGTGTGTGTGTGTGTGTGTGTGT
>NC_068994.1:4297621-4300245 GCF_001194135.2 Octopus bimaculoides | reverse complement strand
TATATATATATAGAGAGAGAGAGAGAGAGAGAGAGAGAGAGAGAGATATTATACACACTAACGATATATATATATATGCCCACATACAAATATCATATATCAAGGAATGAGTTAGAATACAGAAATAGTGGTTTCAAAAAACGCAACAATAATAAATGCATTCAACAAGTGCTTTGTCTTCCTCTCTGGATACAACAGCTTTTGTAAGAGTTAAATCTTTGTTCTGGACATTTGTTCTAGTTTGTGGCTCACCACTGTCCCTTCAGGACAATGAGAAAGGCCATGCTGTTTCATTTAACATCATCATCACCCACTGTCTCTCTTCCATTGCTCCCTCCACCATTGTTTCTCTTTTTCCCTTGACACACTCTACCACTGCCTATCTCCTGTAACTCCCTCTACCACTTCTCTCTTCCATTACTACTTCCATCATAGTCTCTCTCCCAAACCCCCTTTACCACTGTCTCTTTTCCATTAATGCCTCTCCCACTATCTCTCTCCCTTTACCCACCACATCCTCCTTTTCCAGGACTGTAAGCCTCTGCAATTTCCTCCTTACCACAAGTTTATCAAGTTTGTTTTTATTTCCAACTGATCCTGACATATAGTAATTTAAAATGACCATATTAATCACATCTAATCTTCTAAATCAGAGAGGATCTTCTTGAAATATTATGGGCACTGTCCCCTCTTTTTTCTGACCAATACATACATTATACTCATGTTTATATATATGCATACATATATATATATAAATCAACTTGTATATATACATACATACATCCGTGAGCACACATACACACACAAAACAAACATTCAAAAATGTAAACCACATAATTATGTAAATGTACCAAATACCATTGCAGTGCTCCAGCATGGCGTCAGTTAATTAAATAAAACCAGTAAGAGAAAACAAGAGAAAATACACTGAAATTAGAACATGAAATTTTAATTTAAAAAATTATAATGATTAATTACATAAATATTTTAAATGAATGAAAAGTAAAAATTTGAAAAATTTTAGTATTTTCCAATAAAAACAATTCCAAAATGAATGAGAAACAGAAAAAAAATGTTTGCAGAGTTGTCTGCCTTGATTGAATCAAATCAAAATCTGTTTTGTTTATCTTATAACACAACTCGTGTGCAACAGTATTCATGGTTGCAGGTTTTTAATAGGTCAGTGACAATGGAGTGTGTGTAATGCAGTGCAGAACAAATATTATAAGGAACTTCATTAGAAAAGTACTGTTTCAATCTACTTGTCAATGTTTTATCTATATATTATGTATATAATACAAACTTTTACAGACCACCTGCACTCCTGAAAATTCTCTTCTTCTTGTCAGATGCAAAACTAAATAGCCACCACTACTATCAACGTTGGTGCAATGAATGGTAGGCCTGGAGCGATTGCAGGGTTGCTATAATGGAGTGAGTTGATGTGTGTTGTGTGCAAGAGATAAGGTGGAGAGGAGCATCAACCAGATTCTTGATGGACAAGGAACACAGTACAAATTCTTGTGGGTCAATAGCAATGATTGCGTGGGTGTTGGAGTGGGTATAGTGCTCACAGATTAAAAATGCATTGAGGTAATCAGAGTATGAGACGGAATAATTACGCTGAGGTTCATCATCGGCAACATAACTACAATGAGAACCAAAATTAGGACTGATAAATGAGTAAAAGGATTGTTTCTACAAGGCTGTCTTGCAGACCATCCTGGTAAATTGGGAAGCAGACAACAATTGTGAGTTTCTAGAAGACAGTCCGTTGTGAGTCACTGAGAATAGCTGGAGCAACGTTCCTTCCAGATGAAAGATGGTATGATGCTGGGATGGCTGGAGGAATAAAAGCCAAAATGAAAAGCCTGAGTGTAGAGATGTGCAAAAGCAAGGCAAGATGGTTTAGTTTTGCTGGACAGACATTGTTATTGGGTATGAACAATGGACAACAATCAGTTGATAAAGACGAAAGCTGGTTATAAGGGGAATCGGATTTAGTGTGTACAAGGGAGGAAACTGAGCTGGAGTAGACAGGTGATGAGTGCGGAGATTGAAAATTTGGGGAAAATGGTGCAAAGGAACCAAACAGAAGGAATCTGTGGAAAAGGAAAATTGAGAAGGACGTAGGCAGAAGTGGTAAAAGTTAACCTCGAGAGGCTGACCATCACCGATGACAAAGGAGACGCGAAGATGATGAAATGTTGCATTTGAGATGATTGGTGAAATCCATGTAAGCATGGAGTGTATAAGGATAATGATGCTGATGACAATGATGATACATATAGCTGGATGTGTACACATACATGTGTGTGTGTGTGTATGTGTGAGATGTTTATATATAATATACACACATACACGTGTTTATAAATTTGATTATCGTTATACATACATACATATATATATATATACATTGATAGATCTTCATATTCACATGTCAATGTTATCCTCTCAAAGAGTGTACGTGTCTATGTCATTATATATATATATATATATATATACATATACAGAAATATATATGTATGTATATGTTATAATGCACCCACATATATAAGTATGCATGTATACATACATATGTACATACACACACACACACACACACAAATGTGATATATATATAT
>NC_068994.1:4295665-4296422 GCF_001194135.2 Octopus bimaculoides | reverse complement strand
TGGGTGGGAGGGATGTTGGTGTGTAGAGGTTAGCCTAGAAAGCGATGGGAGGTGGGGTGGTGGAGGGGGTGTTGGTGTGGGTGGCTAAGGATAGGGGTTGTGTATGGGGGAATACAGGAAAACAAAGACAGTGAGAGTATTGTAGAGAGTAAGGGGAGGAGAAGGAGGTGGAGAGAAGGTGACATATGTTGAGGAGAGGAAGAGAGAGAGAGAGAGAGAGATTTAAGGAAGGAGAGAGAAAGGTGAGAGAAAGAATAAGACAATGACAATAAAGAGAGAGAGAGAGAGAATTGGGGAGAGAGAGAGACTATACAAGAAATAATGAGAGAAAGAGAGAGAGAGAGAGAGAGAGAATTATAAAATGAGAAAAACTGAAAGAAATAATGAAAGAGAAATGAAGAGACAAACAATGAAAGTATGAGAAATAAGAGAGAATGAGAGGGAAAGAGAGAGACAGAGAGAGACAGAGAGAGAGAGAAAATAGAATTGGAGAGAAAGGAGAGATTGGTTAAAGAAAAAGAGAGAAAAGGGAGAGGTGACATGGGGGTGTATATAGAAAGATGTATAAGTCTGTCTGTTTATCTATCTATATAGATAAATATATATACATGCATGTATACACACATATATATATAATTAAGTTTGTATGTGTATAGATATATATATATATATATATATATTATATTTATGTATATCTATATATATATCTCTGTATACACACATATATATATATATATATATATATATATATATATAT
>NC_068994.1:4286461-4294455 GCF_001194135.2 Octopus bimaculoides | reverse complement strand
TTGTCTGTGTATGCGTGCGCGCGTTTGTGGAGTAAGTAGGGGAGGAGGGAGAAGATCGTGGCATGGGTAGAAGGGAGTGGGTGAATGTTGAAAAAAAAAAAAGGAGTGGTGGGGCGGTGAAGAAAGAGAGACTGACAGACAGGCGGACAGACGGACAGGCAGGCGGACGGACAGACAGAGGGGGGAGAGGGGAAGGGAGGCAGGGAGTGGATGGAGTGGGAGAAAAATAAAAGATAAAGAAGAAGAAAGAGAAAGAGAAATAAGAGAGGGGGAGAGAGAGTGTAGGTGTGGTGGTTAATGTTTGGGGGTAGCAAAGTGAGTGTGTGTGTGTTTGTATTATCTCCTGTAGCCAAGAGAGAGAGAGAGAGAGAGAGAGAGGACGTGGGTCAGTGAGACTGAGACAGCTAGTTCGCATGTTCGGCCCACAGACAAGTAAAGGTATTTTTCATATGCTGTTGTGTCTCTCTCCAGACTAGAGGGAAAAATCTTCTCTCCACCGGCTTTTCATACACAAACATAACATATTCACTGGATATATATATTATAATATACACACAGACACACACACATATATAAACATTGTCTACAACTTCAATACTTTCACATATATATATATTTATAGTATATATACACATTGCTTTCAACAATATTTTCATACATACATACACACATATGTTGTATATATGTACATTGCTTTTAGCAGTAATAATTTCATATATACACATATAATATATAAATATATGTTATAGGGTTTATATTTATATGTATATATATATACTTTGAAACTGAAAGAAAAATATTTTACCATATACAACTTTGGAGCATTAACGCCAACCACCTACTTATACATACCTACACTTGTATATATCTCTTATACACAAATACACACAGAAAATATATTTATATATATATGTATATATACATACATGTGTATATAACATACAGAGACCAGAAAGTTAAGACAATCCAGAAGATAGAGACAGAGAGAGAGATAAAGAGAAGAGAGAAAAAGAGAGGGAAGTAAATAAACAAGACTCAGACAGAGTGAGAGAAAGAAGAAGCAAGGACCGGAAGAATAAAGAAGATAGAAGAAGCGACAGACGGAGGTGTTTGGTGTTTCCTTCCTTTAAACTTTCTCCGCCGCCACCGCTGCTGCCATCCTCATCTCAGCCTCCACATCACATCAAGTGTTTGTCCTTTTACATCAAGGTAAGAGAAAAATCTTTGAAATTTTGTCTCAAACATTTTCATCTTCTTGTCTCTTTGTCTCTCCATCTCGGTGGCTCACTGTGTGTGCGTGCGTGCGTGTATGGTTGTGTGTGTGTGTGCGCGTGTCCAGCTGTTTGTGTATGGTATTGTGTGTGTGTGTCAAGCTATGTTGTTTGTGTGTGTATGTCACTTTATAATTCTATGTATATGCTTGTGTATGTATCTATAAAGCTATGTATGTATATATATGTGTGTGTGTGTGTTTCTGAGTATGTATTTATATCAAACTGTATATGCATGTGTGTGTATATATATGTATGTATATATTTGTATGTTTATCAGTGTGTGAGTGTACGTTTGTCTGTAAATGTGTGTCAAGTTGTATGTGTGTGTGTCTTTTTCTCTATACAGGTGTGTCTTTGTATGTATATATGTAGCTACATGTCAGTGTTTGCGAAAGTTGATGTGTGTGTGTGTTTCTATTGTCACTTCTGTGAATGTACGCGGTTGTCCGTCTGGTCGCGTGTGTGACATGACTTTGCATGTCTTCAACTTTATATATATACATACATATATATATTTGTGTGTATAGATACATACATACACGCATATTTGACACACATGTTCGTGGGTGTATATACGTGTGTGTGTGTGTGTGCGTGCTCTTTACTCTATTTCTCCATCCGGCCAATCTTGTCTCTGTTTACCTGGCTGTGTGTGTGTGGGCAGATTTTAAGCTTGATGTTGCCTACACAACTACTTGTGCGGGTGTATGCATGCTAGCATACATATATACATAATAGTGTAGAAGTCTTCCCATATATACTTATCTATCTATCTATATATTTATATTTATTTATATATATATATATATATATATATACACATACACATTTGTGTATATGGTTTACCTGTGTGTGTTGCTATACACGTACAGGAATTAGTATACGTCTGTGAGTGGGTGTACATGTATATCAGATGTGTGGGTGTAGTTACACATATACAGATGAGTGTGTGTGTGTGTGTAGTAATTTCTTTAAAAGTTTTTTTTTTTCAACGTATGGTTGTAGATGGTGAAGTGCATGACCATCAAAACCTGGGATGTAGGATCTGTTCACACCTGAAACATTTTCTTTAAACACTGTATGTATGAGAGAGAGACAGGGTTAATCTTTCTATTCTGATATAAATCCACATATCCTATATTTTTCACACATTATACAACAGCTTGTATGTGTGTGTAAAAATGTACTCAATACCTGAAACAGAGTGTGTGTGTGTAAAGTGTATATATTGTGAAAATTGATGGATTTTCATGGTTCCGATTGTTCAGGCTCTCAGAAAGGCTTTATTTTTTAATTTTTTTATAGAAGACCTGGTCTTCATGCCTTCACAGACCCATTATAAGTTAAAAAGTGGTTATTTCTATTGAAAAATAGGAACTGTAAACTAGCCAGAAAAGTGGTTGGGTACCTTGGTTCAAACAGCTCATCCTACAGATCCAACGAGGGAGAAATTGTGCGGGGTCGATTTAACCCAACATCATTATCATCATCATCGTCATTATTATTATTATTATTATTATTGTTGTTGTTGTTAAGGCTGTGAGCTGGCAGAGTCGTTAGCATGCTGCACTAGATGCTAAGCGGTATTTCGCCCGTCGCTACGTTCTGAGTTCAAATTCCGCCGAGGTCAACTTTGCCTTCCATCCTTTCGCGGTCGATAAATTAAGTACCAGTGAAATCCTGGAAATTGATGTAATTTCAGGCCTCGTGCCTATAATAGAAAGGATTATTATTATTAATAGATGGAATCGACTTGCTCCCTTCCCTTCATTGTTAGGTCTTGTAGCTCTCTTAGAAAATTATTATCTTGGAGAAGGCACAGTATCCGTGGAACTTTTCTAGGGGTTTCGTTCTGATAAGAAGTTAGGGTCTTAGATGAGAAGGGCCGTAGCTTAAACTTTTATTCTCTTTTTGGAGCTTAAAAATCGGCAGGGTTTTTTGAATAACTGATCCTCCAAGTTCCCTACCTCGTGGGAACGGAAAACAGGGTTTTTTCTGATTTCTTTGTAAGGAATTACGATTACGAACGGATTTGTTTTTGGTTTTTTTTTTTTTGGTTTTTTTTTTATTTCCTTTTTCTTTTTCATGATTTTCGTTTTGCCTCTTTTTCTCTTTTCCATGGCGTATAAGACTTTAAGGGACTGCTATTCTAAAACGCCGTCGATTAATCTTACGGGAGTGGAAGGGCTCGTATAAAGATATTTATGTTGAAATACTAGGGAGTGGGGACTGCACGCGCTTCTCAGGAGTGCCTAAGCCACCCCGATTACGGCTCTGGTCTTACAATTTCCGTCTCTCGTGATATCCCTTACAAGGATGTGGTAGAAGACTGCTAAGGTGTCCCTCAGGAGAAGCGAACTTCTTAACCACAGGGTCATACCTGCACCCGTTCCTGCTAGAAATAGCAGCCAAATCTTTTCTAAACCCTACCGCATTAAATAAATACGGATTCGTTGAACAATGCAAGTGCTTGATACACAAAAAGACGGGATGGTCACGGCTGGAACATCTTTGATCAAAGGTCTGCTGGATCAGAGCTGACCTAGGGCTAAAAAAAACAATACTAGTTTCCTTTGTGTTTAAAGGACACATTGGATAATGTATTCCTAGGTACACAAAACTTGTTTATAAGATGGACCGACTGCGTCTACTGCTGACCTGCGGTTAAACAACAACCAGGGACCCCTATATGGTTGTTCGACTTGCTAGAAATAGTACGTAAATCTGTAAACACTAGACAATGTACTGCCGGTTGTGCAAGAAGCCGGGGGTGGCCTTGGGGGAAGAGCTGAAGGTAAAAACCCACAGCGGGAGTGTTAGGGAGTGTACCTGGTTTCTCGACCTGCTAGAAATAGCCACCGAATTACCGTCGAATCATAATACTGTATTGTATTAAATAAGGACAATGTAGTTGTGAATATCCGTGAAGCGGAGTGGTCGCGGTAGGAAACTCCTCAGAGTTTGTCTTGAAACCAAACAAGTAAAGAAGGGGATTATGTAATCCTAGAGACATTACGAGATGGCCACGGCCGGAATGCCTTGCTTTTTTGTCCAACAGCGTTCGTACACGCATAAATACACGTACAAATAGACATACATACGCACGTACACACACACATAGATAGATAGATACGTACGTACGTAAAGATATTGCCCTATTTTCTCTCCTCCCACCTCCACTTCCTTTAATACTGACCATTTCCACTTACAGGTCATATCACACACACACATACACGCGCAATATACTGCCACGCACACACGCAGTTTCATGTCTCTGCTTTCGCTTTAACAAAGGACAGCGTGTGTGTGTGTGCGCGCTCCTACAGAAGGGACTGTCTTTCTGTGCTGCCAGATGCTTATTGTGGTCTTTACACGCATAATACATATGTATGTTTACACGTGCATTTATATATATCTACATGTTTACGTGTGTATGTACATATAAATATATTTTGTAAACATAATAAATATATTTTGTTATGTACATTACACACACGTATGTATTTTATACATTCATATATATTCTTTTACTTGTTTCAGTCATTTGACTGCGGCCATGCTGGAGCACCGCCTTTAGTCGAATCAAATCGACCCCAGGACTTATTCTTTGTAAGCCTAGTACTTATTCTATCGGTCTCTTTTGCCGAACCGCTAAGTTACGGGGACCTAAGCACACCAGCATCGGTTGTCAAGCGATGTTGGGGGGACAAACACAGATACACAACATATACACACATACATATATATATATATATATACATATATACGACGGGCTTCTTTCAGTTTCCGTCTACCAAATCCACTCACAAGGCTTTGGTCGGCCCGAGGCTATAGTAGAAGACACTTGCCCAAGGTGTCACGCAGTGGGACTGAACCTGGAACCATATGGTTCGTAAGCAAGCTACTTACCACACAGCCACTCCTACGTCTATATATATAATATATATATATAATCCTTTAAGGTTTACTTTTCCATGCTTGCATGGGACCGAGGACTGGTGAAACCGGATGGCTACACCAGGCTCCAATCTGATTTGGCAGAGTTTCTACTGCTTGATGCCCTTCCTAACGCCAACCACTCAGAGAGTGTAGTGGGTGCTTTTAACCCTAACCCTAACCACTCAGAGAGTGTAGTGGGTGCTTTTAACCCTAACCCTAACCACTCAGAGAGTGTAGTGGGTGCTTTTACGTGTCGCCCCACCCGCACGAAGGCCAGTCAGGAGGTACTGGCAACGGCCACGCTCGAAATGGTGTATTTCACGTGCCACCTGCACAGGAACCAGTCCAGGGGCACCGGCAATGATCGGTCTTATTGTTGTCGTATCCCTTAAAGGAGTCAATGAAGTGTAAATGGCATGATCAACATTTGATCGGGCAAGCTTATCAACAGTGGAACCCTCTCTCTGGATATTGGCCAATTTCCAAGGAAAGAGAACTGTGGATGTTAATGAGACTTGCTTAAGGATTATATTGACCTTGATATGGTGTGGAACTCTAAGGTTAGAATCTAAGTAGCGATACACTGGATTGTTTAACCCTAGGTCATTCCCAGTCCATTAGATTTATGATCAAAAACAGTCCAGTCCTGGACATCAAATCTTTTATTTAAGCAGTGTTCAAGAAACGCATTATTCAAAGTTGATATTGTCATTTAGCCCCAGGTCATTGAGGATCCACCAGATGGTCACAAGTGAAGCATCTTTGATTAGAGATGAAACACTTTACATCTACGTCAGTCTCCCTTTAATCACTTATGTGTGTGTATATAGGACCCTGTTGTCCAGTATGTTCTTAGTTTTCTTTGGCTCTTTCTGTATTGTAATCTGAAGAAAGATTTGGCTGTTATTTCCAGCAAGTCCCTCTTCCTCTTTCATGGCAAAGGGTGTGGTATTTATGATTAGGCTTATTTTCAAAAGCTTTCTCTCCACATTTTTTTTTTTTTACTTTTCTTTTGTTTCATTTCCCTTGTATTGAACCTGTGGCTGACTGTTTAGTATTTAGGTGCAAGTGTCATGACCCAGAGGTCATAAGGTCAACATCCCTGTTTGCCATAGCATGATAGCTTGGGACAAACAATATTTTGTAACCCCACCACCACCCACTTTCAAACAGGTGTTTATGTGTCTCTTCCTTGTGTGTGTGTGTCTGACAGATAATCCACTGAGGTTTCAAAAACAGCTCTAAGCAACAATAATAGTACAATGTCCCAAACAAGCCAGGAGTAAATGTGTCAAGCAGCTCTGTCCTGCTAGAAATAGCAATGAAATCTCTCTCGAAAGTCACACCATGGCTCTGTAGCATTCAGATTACTCTTGTCAAATGTGATGGCTTATTTGTTCACATCATTTTAAATCAATCATGCATTAAATATATTGTAGCTGAGGGGATTTCCATGATGAGATTCTTTGTATGTAGAATGAGTTTGTAGGGGAGGTGTGACTGGGGTTGATCTCTGTTAGGGCATCATGTGATAAGCTGTAAATGAGTGGCACTGTCATACAAGCGGTGTTGTCATTCATTTCTAGTGTTCTATGCAAACATGTCCTGCCAAGGAAAAAAATATAAAGCTTATCTTGAAAACAAGGGAGGAATGAGAGTCGGACGAGCATCCTACTGTGAAACATCTGCTTCGATAATCTCCGACCCATGCAGGCATGGAAAAGTGGTCGTTAAAACGATGATGATGATGATGATGATATACTTATAATGTATGTTATGTATATGTTAATTATAACAATAGAAAACTCATCAAGAAGATAAATTTACACACACATGTATGTGTGTATATACTTGTATACACACTGACACACTCTTAAGATTAAAAAGCTAAAGTTAAAGCCAGCCAGAGGCCATATATATACATGTGTGTGTGTGTGTGTGTATATATATATAGATATATTATATATAAGATTTTATATATATATATATACGCACACACTAACATGTATATACATACATGCACACACACATTGTAAAGCTGGCTGAGGAAGGGTGTGTGGGTTGGCATGTGGTGGGGTGGGGTGAGTGCTTTGTGATTATCTTTACTGACCTGGCAGTAAATGTGATTATTTGATGTGTGTGTGTGTGTGTGTGCCTTCCCAACTGACTTGCCTGTAAATGTGGCTGTGGTGTGTTTGCATGGCTGTCTACAAATGAGTATGTGCTTAAGACCGTCTGTCTGTGTGTGTGTGTGTGTGTGTGTGTGTGTGCCTTGCTGTGGTCTGATCTACTCATAAATATGTCTGTCTGTGTGTATATGCTTATATGTATAATGCTGAAGGTCTTGTTTCTCAGGAAATGTGTATGACTATATGTATGTATGTATATGTGATATTTTGGACATTATATTTCATATAACACATTTTTTATAACACACACACTTAAATATGAATCCTATGTGTGTGATTATATATATATGTGTGTGTGTGTGTGTATGCGTTTTCCACGATATTTATGTATATATGTCTATATGTGTGTGTGGGTGGGTGTTATGTGAATGCTGTCTTATTGACTGATATGCCACCCTCAACAGTATATAAGGTTGTGTGTTTATATATATATATATATACACAGTGGGTGTGTGTATGTTCCCATATGAGATCAACCAGGCCATAATGTGTGTGGGGGTTGGGTTGTATTCAGTAGTGGTAGTAGTGGTGGTGGTAACAGCAGTGGTTATAAGTATTGATTGATTTGTCAATAAAAGACATATGTGGGGGG
>NC_068994.1:4284064-4286259 GCF_001194135.2 Octopus bimaculoides | reverse complement strand
TATATATATATATATATATATATATATATGGGGTCGATTTGCTCAACTAAAGGCGGTGCTCCAGCATGGCCGCAATCAAATGACCGAAACAAGTAAAAGAGTTTTTATATATATATATATATATATTGTTACAGGCGTAACTAATAAGTCTGCTTCCCAACCACATGGTTCTGGGTTCAGTCTTACGGCATGGCACTTCAGATAAGTGTCTTCTTCTATAGCTTTGGGTCAACCAAAGACTTGTGGCTGGATTTCATAGACAGAAACTGAGAGAAGCCCATCGTGTGTGTGTGTGTGTGTGTGTTTGTATGTATAGACAGCCAAACAGTCAGACGAGCAGCCAGGCATATTTGAGTTAATCCAACTTGTAACAAGGAAGACTGTGCTTTTGAGGAGCCTTTGCATGGTCACTTAAGATGCTAGAAATAGAAGCAAAATTTCCTTAAAATTACATCCTGCTACTTTGGTAAAATGCAGTTTGAGGTGCCATGCGATGAGACTGAACCCAGAAGTATAACCAATTTATTGCACAAATTTTAATAGCAAAATCTTATCTGGACCCCCAAGGGTCATGTGGACGCTGGTTTTGAAGTGTTGGATTAAACAAACTAAAATGCGATTGTCGTCATTTGTTGAGGTGACCCTTGTATCGAGGTTGTAATATCAAAGTTGAAACTGATGTAACGATGAATCATTGTGAAGAAGAAAACGAATTAAAATATAACAAAAAACATATAAAACAGCATAGTTTAATGTGGTTTAGATTAGATTGTTGAGATTAAAGAAAGACAGGAAGACTTTGTATGCCATTTACCAAACACACAAAGACTTTTTCATCATCTCCAAAATTTAAAACACATGATAGATATACGTGTTTTCACTGGACTAGGAATGTATGCATGTAGAAGCCATCCTTAAACTTCAATGTGAGCTAATGAAGAGGGCCATGACATGGTTACTCACATTGCTAAGAATAGCAGCTAAATGTACAAGGAATGTATGTAAAAGCCAGCCCTTTGCGTCAATGTGTCTTGATTGAAGGGGTCCTCAACATGGTTGCTCAAATTTTTAGAAATAGCAGCTAAATGTGTAAGAAATGTATATATGTAGAAGCAAGCCCTAGGCTTCGATGTGAGCCAGTGAAAGTGTGTTTCTCTACTTAGTTGCTCAGATTGTTAAGAATAGCAGCTAAATGTACAAAGAATGTATCTACAGGCCTCTACATGGTTACTTAAGCTGCTTGGAATAGCAGCTAATCACCCCAGTTTTTTCACTGCCTTTTCAAAAGAAGGACATGTTGGGTAGATACGATGTGTCTGGTGAATAGAATCCAAAGTTTTCCTATCTCTATAATCTCAAAAATCTAATCTAGATCCACCATGCCTGAAATAAATGATTGCATGGTCATGCTGTGAGGCTTCTTATCATGTCTGCTTAATCAGGCCTGAAGAAGAAGGATTAACCCTTTAGGCTTCAGATGATTCTGTAAAATGTAAAGTTTATTAATTCACATTGCTTTGAATTAATCATGTATTATCTTGTGTCTTCAAGATTTCAATGGTGTGCTTGTATATATTTAGAATGACATTGTAGGGTAGGTGTGTGAGGCTGGGTCTGGTCAGTTCCAAAACAGGTGGAATATTTGGGCCGGATATGGCCAGATTAAGTGCTAAAGGGTTAAAACAACATCGGTTTGAGCAAAGACAGTCTACTGAGGTAACTTAACCTCCAAGAATGGTAGCCACATCTCCCTCATTGAAACAAACTGTCTTGAAGACCAGTAAGAACACATTAGCTAATGCAGTCTTAGATGCACAATGCCCCCAAATAGACAGAATCGTTGTGTCTGAAACACTTGAATGTAGGCCATCTATGTATGTATATACAAATCGTTTGTTTGAAAAACAGTAAGGGTGAGTAACAGGAAAGGCATGCTGCTGTAAAATGATCCTGCTCAGTTATCTCCCTTCTAAGCCATGCAATCATGGGGGGAAAAAATAGAAAAAAAACTCAGAAACATGTCCTTGAATGCAGGCTAGGCTGGGTGGAGGTGCTTGTCTCCCCCACGTAGACATAAGGACACAGGAAATGTGTCACGGCCGACAGGAAGCGGTGCAGCTTCCTAGGGCTAAATAGCAGTAGTATGATTCCCTTATTGGGACTGTCACGTTAAGTTGACAGTATACAACTACTTT
>NC_068994.1:4278996-4281552 GCF_001194135.2 Octopus bimaculoides | reverse complement strand
TATATATATATATATATATATATATATATATATATATATTTATAAAATAGTAAGTTTGATTCATAACCACATAGTTCTTGGTTCAGTCCCACACTGTGACACCATGGCCAAGTGTCTGCTATGATGGCCCCAGGCCAACCAAAGCCTCGTAAGTGGATTTGGTTGACTGAAACTGAAAGAAACCCATCGTATGTATATATATATATATATATATATATGACCAGTGTTGGCTTGTTTACATCCCTGTAACTCAATCAGGACCCCCACCCTCCCATTGCTGCAAATGTGTAGACAAGACTAAGCTGGACAGTCTGGTTTGTTGTGGTCAAGTGTTCCATGCTGCACTCAACTAAGTGGTCTTATGGCTGCCAGTTACACCAGGTCTGCCCCAATCAAGCAGATCTGTAATGAAACATTTCATTCAATGTTTATTTTAATTGTGCACTTAACTCAAAGTTGCCCAATGTTCTAGTTCTGGCTAACAATCCCTCAAATTGTTATTAAAGATTGAGTTGAGAAAAAGACAAGCATGTCTCCATCATCATCATTTAATGTCTGGTTTTCCATGCTGGAGCTTGCAAGCAGGGTTAGACCTGGATTTGGCATGACCTTTACAGCTTGATGCCTTTCCTAACACCAACCACTTTACAGAGTGTGCTGGGCGCTTTTTACATGGTGCCAACACCAGAGTTTTTTTTTTTTTTTAACACTAACACATGTGAGTTCATAAGACAAAGACCTCTCAGTTGAAAAGTGGAACGAAGAGAAGTGGCTGTATGCCATCACATCATGGATTACAATTGTATTGTTGATGCCAAACTATACAATAACTTGGTAGAAAACGTGCAGAGTTCTAATCGTGTCTATGTTATGTATTGTATACATCTGGAGATGACTCACTGCCACTTGAGAAACTATAAACTTAACCCTTTGACATTCAGATAACTCTGCCTGGGTTAATGATTGTTTATTCTCATTGCTTTGAATTAATCATGCATTATCTCATAACTTCATGATTTTGATGATGTGATTCTCTATTTTTAGAATGACATTGTAGGGTTGGTGTAAGAGGTGAGATCTAGCCTATTTGGACCAAAAAGAAAACGCATAAAATATTTGGGCCAAATATGGCCAGTTTTATATGCTAAAGGGTTAAAGAAATCTCCACTTTCTCTATAAACATGATCAATGCAAAACATGGTTAAAAACCTGGTTCCCCAGGCTCTGTTGTATAAATTTGAAGAACTATCAAACCCACTCTAAGCTAAATGGGTATACAAAAAATGTCAGCTGTGGCCTGACAGTAGATGCAGGCGGGGGGGGGGGGGGGGAGCAGGGACCAAGGATTGTTTAGTTCAGATTTGGAAGTAAGAGGAACTGTCGTCATAATCATCATTGTTATCATCATCATTAGTGCCAATAAAGAAACTTTTATGCTAGAAATGACAGTCAAATATCCTTCAGGATTCATTCTACAGCCTCAAAGCAAAATGAAAACTAAAAAAGACTTATTTGAATTGTGCAGACCGAGGTAAACTGTGGCTGGAAAAAAAAAACGAAGGGTTAGTCATAGTTGGAAGTTTTTGATCAGAATTGTGCTTCATCATGGTTGACATCATCATCATCATCATCGTTGTCATCATCATCATCGTCTTCCTCATTATCATTATAATTGTTGCCAACACCAAGATAACCAATTCTATGATCAACCACCACTACCACCACCGTCTCCATCACCATCATACCACCACCACTACTCCCTTCATACCATTACTAACAGATAAAGCTATAAATAGATTCACTGCTACCATCACTAATGAGAGAATATTGTATTTCCAAATTTGTTGTTGTTGTTGTTGTTGCTGCTGCTGCTGCTGCTACAGTTGTGGAGATGGTGGGGTGGGGTAGTAGCAAGGGTGGGTGGTGTACATCCTTGACAACCTCTCTTATTAATGTGACCAAATATTTCCCTCTCCTACTTTGGCTCTGCATTGGGTGGCTGCAGCGGTGGTGGTGGCAGTTATGATGATGATGGTGCTGGTAATGGTTATGGCTATGATGATGATGATGATGATAGTAACGGTGGTGGTGGTGGTGGTGTTTATTGTACTGTTTGTCATAGTAGTGGTAGTAGTATTGGTGGTAGTTGTCAGGATGGTGGGGAGGGGTTGTTGTAGAGAGAATGGTTGGCACCAAACTACTGCTTCATTGTGTTTACAAAGCACACTGCTGCACACACACACACACACACATGCATAACACCACCACAAGCACACAACACACAATATATTCCCCCACCACCACCACACCGCCGCCAACACTGCCACCGCGACACCCACTAACACCTTAACATACTTCGCACCATACTGCATTGCCACCCCACCCGCCCTCCGCTGCAACTTGTCACATTGCTGCACCTGCAACCCAGAACACTGCACCTCCAACACCATCACCACATTGCATGACCACCATTGCACCAAGACAAACGCCATCGTCTGCACTACCACTCTGATGTATATATGTGTGTGTATATATATATGTAGAGAGAGAGAGAGA
>NC_068994.1:4277886-4278729 GCF_001194135.2 Octopus bimaculoides | reverse complement strand
TATATATATATATATATATATATATGTAGAGAGAGAGAGAGAGACTATACACCCAGCCCATTTGAAAGAAATAACAGTCAGAACTCCCTCAAATTATCCCCTACTGACAAGGAGCATTAAATAATGCAGTTACTCCGAGGTACATTTATACAGATGGGATGGTCGTGGTTGGGATTTGTGTGATTATAAGTCCACCTTGTCGAGTCCTGCTTAGGCTTGAATGAACAGCTACACTGCTTCACACCTGCAAGAAACAGCAGCCAAATTTACCTGAATACATACTCAGCTGAGCTGGAAATAGCAACCAAATCTCCCTCAATTTATATACTTGACCAAACTAGAAATAGCAGCTGAATTTTCCTCAATTCACACTCAATTGAGCATTTAATAGTAGCAACATCTTCATACTTGACCAAACTAGAAATAACAGCCAAATCTCCCTCAATTCGCATTCTATGAAGTCCCTCAATCGACGCTCAACCAAACTAGTAATAGCAACTAAATCTCCCTCAATTCACACTATAACTGTCTGAGAAAGCAGACACATTGGCTAACAACTCCACTATGCATTGACAGCTGATGAGGTGGTCATGTATGGAACCGTTTTGATCTTAGGTCTGGTCGACCAAGGCTGGTTTGGGGCTATACAACAGCAAGATAATTAGCACTCCCCTCCCCCCACCGCCCAGAACCTCACCTTCTGGAGTTAAGTAATGTAAATCTCATTAGTCTCAACATTCACCATGACCACCACCACCTAGTGCTTCCCCCCACCCCACCCCAGCCCTATCACACTGCCATCACCATTTCTCCTCCATGCTCAGTCACTCGCTCCCCCACCCG
>NC_068994.1:4273797-4277206 GCF_001194135.2 Octopus bimaculoides | reverse complement strand
TACCACCACCACCAACAACAAACTACACCAACCAGTGCTTCATCTCCACCGCCAACGCCGCCCAGAACTGTTCACCTCACTTAATAGCACTCCCTCCCCCTGCACTTCTTTTCCCCCCCACACACACAGAGACTACACTACCACCACCTCCACCACTAAATTTCTGTCACCCCTCCCTCCTTTTTCTCTCTCTAGTCCTCCAAGGAGGTCTCTCTCTCCCTATACTGTGTTGTGGCAGTGAGTCACACAGTTATACACACACATACACAGCAGACTGCTGTCTGTATGTGTGTGTGTATGGTGATGGTATGATGGTTAGGTTAGTGGTGAGTGTTTCACTGGTTGACAGAAAAGGAAGGAGAGGCAGAGGTAGGAGGAGGAGAGAGAATGGTGAAGGTTTGTGGGTTGGCTGGCAGGCTGGCTGGTGACTTGCTAAGGTCCACTGGGATAGGCCAGAGGCAACAAGAGCACCACCACACATAGCCAGGCATAATATTCATATATATATATATGTATTTATAATGATGATGATATATAAATATATGTACGCACACACTATATATATAAATATACAATGTATATGCGTGTGTGTATATACATACATATATATAATATATATATATATGTATATGTAATCTAAACTTGCAGATATATATATAGCTTCCCATGTATGTATGAGTATACACATATATTTTATCAACACATTCTACACACTTTCTCTCTCTATGTGTGGTGACGAAAGTTTGTAGAGGTGGTTCAAAACTCAGGAGCAGTGTGCATATATATATATATATATATATACCGGAGTAAGCACATGAAATGTTATATTTCTGCTGCTTTTAAATAAAGTATATATATACATATATATATATATATATATATATATATATATATATATATATATATATATATATATATATATATATATATATATATATATATACACATGTAAGATAGTCTAGATGTATGTATAAACATGTGTGGAGTACATAGAAAGATAGATAGACAGATATAGATAGATATTATTAGAGAGAGAGAGAGGGAACAGGAGAGTTATACATACAAACTGTGTATGTTAAACTTCTGTAACCTTTACTGTGAAGGTCAGACTGACTTGTGAAACTCTGTGTGTGTGTGTGTGCATGAGCAGAGATAACATAGACAGAGTATTGAGAGGTGTTTCAGGAGACAGGGCAACCCAGCTAATGCTGGTGCTACAACAAAGTACACCCAGTAGTACTCTCTCTGTATAATGGTAAGTTACAGGAACATATATAATTATACTGGTCATCAACATTTGACATCTGTCTTTCCCCACGTGCTGGGCATGGCTTGAGCAGTTTGGCAGAGAATGGCAAGATTGCTTCAAGCACCACTGACCATCTTGGCATGGTTACTATGGCTGCATGTTTTTTACATGTCACCAGCACCGGCAAGGTCTGCATAAGCATGTTTGTGTGTAAGTGTGTGTGTGTGTGTGTATATATATATATATATATATGCATTCACACACACACAATGTAAAGGTGTAGGCATGACTGTGCGATAGGAAATTAGCTTAAAAAGTCTGTGGTCTTGGTTTCAATTTCAGTTCCACTGTGTGGAACCTTGAGCTTTTTTTTTTTTTAACTATAATCTTGGGCTGAGCAAAACACCAGATTTGGCTGGTAGAAACTGTAGAGAAGCCCATTGGGTTGATTGCAATTTAAAAAGATGACCGGCTTCTCTTGTCACAGACTGTGAGTTGTGTTAAAGGTACACATGTCTATAGAAATACTCAGCCAGTTAGACGTTAATTCTAGGGCGGGTAATTCAGTTGAGCTCAAACAACTGAATCCTTGTCGTCAGACAACAGAAACCCACCACCACCACTATCACTGCCAGCACTATCAACAAATACCTTATTTGACACTTGCATGGAAATGCACAGTAGTGCATCAGGTGTGCTAGTTTGTGAGCAAGTATGCACAGTGAATCAGTGGTATGCAGTAGATTTAATAATCCCCCGCCGTCACCGTCATTATCATCATATGATTGCAAACTGCACGTTTACCGTGCACTGTCTGTGCACCTCCTGCAATGTTCATAAGTCATGAATGTACTGTTGTACAGGAAGCTGCTGCATGAGGCTAGTCATATGCACACGTACGCATGCATGCGTGCATACACACGTTTATATACGCATTTATCATCTAGAGATATATCTGTGGTTAGAACTTAATGTGTCGCCAACAGATGCCGTCTGTTTGTGTGTGTGTGTGTGTTTGCTCCTTTTATGTATACGCTTGTTTTTCTATCTAACTGTATGTATGGTTTGTATTTATGTCTGTCTCAACCTGTCTTGTCTGTTTCTCAGTATATATATATATATATATATATTTATACATACATGTGTGTGTATACAGACACATACACATACATCTGTATCACCATCATAATATATAAATGTGTGTGTGTAAATATATATATATATATATATATATATACACATACACACACAGCACACACGAGTGTGTATGTTCATTTCCATTACAACTCAAAATATCTCCTGATGAATGTTTTTCCATTTATAATATTTAAAAAGAAAAAGAATTTAATTAGATATTTCGCTGGGGCATATTTTATCATAATTAATTGTGTAAACGAACTATTGTTAATTAAGCTGATGTAAATTACTGCACTAAAGTTGCTGTATACTATTTAGGAATGAGACAAAGTGAAACTGCTCACTGCCTTGCCCATACCATCAGAGCAATTTATATCCCTGTCTGAGAGTCGGGATCTGAGCCTCTATGTGGACACTTAACATGCTAAAAATAGCAGCCAGGTCTTTTTTGATCGAAGCCTGCCATCAGAAAATGATAAGGAAGGAGTAAACACACATTGGTTGATGTCGATGTGGAATTCTCTGCCTTTGTGTGTCAATTAATTTTAAAATAATGAAAAATTTAGTCAAATACCTTTCTGTTATTAAGCTGATGCTCAGAACGTAAATTAACATGGAATTTTGATGGATGGTTTTAATTTAGATCACTTTAACCCTTTTGTTACCATATTTGTGTTGAAATGTACTGCTTTTGTTTCAATTACTAATGAAAAAAATGCATCACACATTGAGCCACGTAGCAAGTCTTAGGGAAGCAGACTTAACCAAAAGGGTTAAGCCAGTTTCCTCAGTCAGCCCCAGCCTGGGACTAAACCATTGCAGTATTTCTCATTGCTTTGATCTTTCTTACATTCATTTGATCCAAATTCTAGATTAAATGGTGGTACGTATTTTTGCATGTAAAATTTAGTATCCTTGTAAACTGATAAGACAAAAAAAGTATGTTGTGATATGTTTTGTCAAATACATTTATATGCAGATGTGTGTGTATGTATGTATGTATATATATATATATATATATAT
>NC_068994.1:4270694-4273286 GCF_001194135.2 Octopus bimaculoides | reverse complement strand
GGCACATAAAAGACACCATTTCGAGCGTGGCCGTTTTCGTGCGGGTGACACGTAAAAGCACCCACTACACTCTCTGAGTGGTTGGCGTTAGGAAGGGCATCCAGCTGTAGAAACTCTGCCAAATCAGACTGGAGCCTGGTGTTGCCATCCGGTTTCACCAGTCCTCAGTCAAATCGTCCAACCCATGCTAGCATGGAAAGCGGACGTTAAACGATGATGATGATGATGATGATATATATATATATCTCCATGAATGTTAATGTGTTTTTTTTTTCTATTTTCAGGTATCTCCCTTTTATAACAAGTTAAATGGATCAGTTGCTGAAGTTCCTGTTAAAATAGAGAATTCAAATATTTATTTTTCCCTGTGAAGAGTATTGAATCCTGTTCTGTTGTTGTTCATCCATCTTTGAGTCAATTCGAGGTGAAATTCTCTAGAAACATGATGGATAAAACTAACCTGTCAAAAATAACCGAGGAAGCAATCATTAAGAAAAGTAACGAGGTAGCAACATCTGACCGACCTCCTTCACATGCCATTGCATATGAAAGACAATTTGCTCAACCCTACACAATACCAGCAGCTCATCGGAGACCACCGGCTACAAGCCCCAAACCACCACCACCCCACTTTACACATCAGATCTTGAGTAACCAATTCCTTCAGCGTTGTTACTTAAAGACACATGGATTATTTCCAACAAATCAGAAAATCTCTATTGATGATATTTACGGAAAACAGTTTATGCCGAACTGTTTCTTAACCCCGTCGTCATTACAAGAGTGTACTGGAGAGAACGGCTGCGCCATTACTAATGGAGTTCTTGAGAAACAACCGTCACTTGCTGCTGATGTCGCAGAGAAACGGAACAATGACTGCAATGCAATTGCTGGCAAGGAGAACAACTGCAGCGATACTTACTGTAATGCTGACCCCATCCATATTCAACACAAACCCATGGCCCTCTTCAAGAAGGACCTGACGTCTACCAGTATGGTGAGTCGTATTTCTACATCGGGTCACCTTCTGTTGTCATCGCAAACAGTGCCAGATAAACCATTCCATTGTGATCTGTGTCCCAAGAAGTTCACAAGAAGGAATACGTTGCAGATCCATAAACGGATTCACACGGGTGAGAAGTTGTTCCAGTGTAACTATTGTGCCAAACAGTTTGTTCACCGAGACAAGTTGCAGATTCACGAGAGGACACACACAGGAGAGAAACCATTCCACTGCAGTTATTGTCCGAAGCAGTTCTCCCGCAAAGATAAGCTGAAGATTCACGAGACTGTCCATACCGGTGCAAAACCCTATCACTGCGAGTTTTGTTTGAAACAGTTTTCACGAGGAGATAAACTCCAAATACATCGAAGGATTCACACTGGAGAAAGACCGTTTCCTTGCACCTATTGTGGCAAAAGATTCATTCAAAGAGAGAAACTGAAGATTCATGAGAGAATTCACACCGGAGAGCGTCCTTTCTCTTGCGATATTTGTTGTAAGCAGTTCTCTCGTGGGGACAAACTCCAGGTTCATCGTAGGACACATACTGGGGAGAAACCCTTTGCCTGTGACATTTGTCCCAAATCTTTTGCCCAAAAGGACAACTTGGTCATCCACAGACGTACTCACACAGGTGAGAAACCATTTGCTTGTGAGATCTGTACAAAATGCTTTTCCCGCCGTGATAAGCTGCAACTGCATCGGAAAATCCACACAGGGGACAGACCTTTTCAGTGTAATTATTGCCCGAAACAGTTCATCCAGAGAGATAAGCTTATGATACACGAAAGGACACATACTGGAGAGAAACCTTTCCACTGTGATCTTTGCAGCCGGCAGTTTGCCAGAAAGGACAAGCTTCAGGTCCATCGTCGGATTCACACTGGAGAGAAACCTTTCCACTGTGAATTCTGTTCCCGTGATTTTAATCGCAGTGACAAATTACAGATACACAGACGTATCCACTTAAATAATCTCAACAGCAACAACACACCTGACAAGAGCCACACCGAACCCTGTGATATCTGCATGAAGAAAGACTTGCTTGTGCAACAGCAGAGAATGCAGGTCAGCAACGGCACCGAGGACGCCCACATATTGGCCATGAATAACCACGAGAGCATCATTACGGTTCCTGCTGTTGCTCATCAGCACAACGAAGATCATTCAGCACTACACGAGTGCCATGTTTGTCTGCAGAAGTTCCCGGACAAGGAAGCTGTCCTGCTGCACATGAAGATACACACTGAACCTCTGTTGCAATGCGACATGTGCCCACGGCAATTTGCGTCTGCACTCAAGCTGCAGAGTCATCAGAAGAGTCATGGCTCTGTGAAAAACAATTTCTTGAAGCCAAATTCTTGCAAAAGTTTAAGAGAGTATACTCCGGTTAGCTCTATCCTCTGTCCCTGGTGATTGTACACTCTCTTCAATATATAGATTTATTATGTGTCTCCACACACACACACATATACAAACAAAAGATATATATATAAACTTGTATACACTCTTACATTTATACATGTATGCGTGTATAACCTTAAATATATATATATATATATATATATATATATATATATATATATATA
>NC_068994.1:4269264-4270309 GCF_001194135.2 Octopus bimaculoides | reverse complement strand
ATATATATATATATATATATATATATATATATATATATATATATACATACATACAAACCTGTGCACACAAGGACAAAGGGCTCTGCTCTACTTCTTCAGACTTAAGAAAAACTGTAAATAGAAAGACTAAAAAAAAAATATATATACATATGTACACAAGCATACATAATATACACACAAACCCATATATATACACACACACACACACACTTTCCCCAATGCTGTTTCTACTCCTTGCTTACTCAACTACTAACAACGGCTATTCTATCTCTGGCCTGCTTTATATTAGTCCAACCCCTACATCCCCCATCACACACACACATATGTCCCCTTTTCTAAACCCCTTTACACCCCACCACCATCTGTATTAACCCTTTTTGATACCAGCCTATTTGAAGCCGCCTCCAGTTCTATGATACAAGTATCTCTCTTGTATGATCCCCCACCCCAGCACACATTTTGAGGCCTTCTACCAGTGTTAGAAACTGCTATGTTTGATACATATCCCAATTAACACAAACACACACAAACACACACACACACACACACTACACATGCTTTGACCACCTCAAGTCTTGAAGGAGCCAACTTTAGACTGTCTACTTGTACATTAGCACATTAAATTTAACCATTTAATTCCAAATGTTCTTCACATTTTACCAAAATTAAAAACAAACAGAGAAACTCAATGGTTTCTTGGAACCATAATTCGTTGTTTTTGTTCTTTATTTTTGTCATTGTTGTTTTTGTTGCCTGCTCCCATTCTAGAAGCTGTTTGCGAAGGCTGAACCCTCTTGGGCCGGGGCCTCTGTGGCCAACTTGACTCTACCTGAAAAAACAAAAGAAAAAAAAACAAATAGTTACATATACAGGAGTAACAACTGTAGGGAAGTGGCTGTGTGGTAAATAGCTTGCTTTCCAACCACATGGTTCCAGGTTCAGTCCCACTGCATGGCACATTGGGCAAGTGTCTTCTACTATAGCCTCGGGCCAACCAAAGCCTTGTGAGTGGATTTGGTAGACGGAAACTGAAAGAAGCCTGTCA
>NC_068994.1:4268218-4268822 GCF_001194135.2 Octopus bimaculoides | reverse complement strand
TTTTTTTTTTTTTTTTTTTTGTTCTGTTTAAAAAAGTAAACAACAGCAATGGAGGGAACGAATGACTCATAAACACTTATAATTACAAAGCTACAATGTGACCAGTTGTCTATTTTTAGTCCACCAGGGATGACATTTTAAGCTGTTCCTCATACAGCAGGAACCTGGTGAGACAGTGTTAAAAATTCCTACCTCCAACTTGTTGATTTGGGTGACGTGTGTTGAATGAAGAAGAGTAATTTGAACCAGGATTTTTCAACCAGAGGTCACTTCCTGTTGCAAATTCCTTCTTGTTTTTATTTCTCAAGCCTGGGTCTCTCTAGCATTATTGGAAACTGCAGAGTAACCATTTGTAACGTCAGCAAGGAATGTAAACACATCTCTCTCTATATATATATATATGTCATCATCATCATTTAATGTCCACTTTCCATGCTGGCATGGGTTGGAAGGTTTGACTGATGACTGGCAAGCCAGAAGGCTGCATCAGACTCCAATCTGATCTGGCAAGATTTCTACATCTGGATGCCCTTCCTGATGCCAACCACTACAAGAATGTAGTAGGTACTTTTTACATGCTACCGGCATGGGAGCCAGTCAAGGT
>NC_068994.1:4254825-4268208 GCF_001194135.2 Octopus bimaculoides | reverse complement strand
GTACTGGCATCAACCACGTTCGGATGGTGCTTTTTACGTACCACTACCATGGGAGCCAGTCAAGGTCCTCACACGCCCACATGTACGTATCTGTCAGTGACATTTCTTTACAGAAGATGGCATTCAACTGGGATTCTTCTAGAATATATACAACACACAGGAGGGAGCCTCTGTGAATGGAATGGAACATTTTTGATTGTAAGATTGCTTGGTCAGAGATACATACTAGGTGCAGAGTGCTCCAGTATGGTCATGGCATTGTTGGGTAGGTGTTAAAAGCTGGATCTAGCCAGTTTGAATGCAAGATAGGTAGAAATTTGAGTTGCATATATTGCTGGCTTAAAATCTAAAGGGTTTGTTTACATCCCTGTAACATTAGCAGTTCAGTAAAAGGGACCAACCAAATAAATACCATGTTTACGAAAAAAAAAAAAAAATTCCTACTGCAGTCTATTCAACTAGAAATTCTTCAAGGTGGTGCCCCAGCATGGTCGCAGACTAATGACAGAAACAAGTAAATGATAAAGGATAATAAATCAACCTTGAATTTATTATCATTCCAAGTTGTCGGCTTCGGTTTCATAATGGGAATGCTTCAGACCTTGGGGTAAGCGAGTTACTTGCTATCGAACAATATCTGTAATCTTTGAACTCTCAATCACACCACTGCCACCACCTCTTTCGTCCCATCCCCCCCTCGTGATTTGCTATTTTGTTTCATTGTTGCTTTGGATATAATTAATCAACCTTTGATTCAGTAACTTTAATTAGTCAATGGTGATTGTTTGTTTCTGTCGTTTTAAGTATATCACAATCTGAAACAAGTTCAAACTACGTGAAGCGAGAACACTGTGAACCTGGTGAGATGACAGAAAATCATGGCTGAACTTAATTTACTTCATTCAGTGTGTTTTTGTTTTTGATTTTGTTTTGAACAGGAGGAGGAGGAGGAGGCATCATAGGTCTTTGAAGTCTGCATAGCACTGGCTACGATCTCGCTCAAATGTCTTTACATGTGCCACTGGCACAAGTGCCAGTAAGGTGACGCTGGGCACAGGTGCCGTCACGATTTCGCTTTCGCTTGCCCCAACAGGTCTTTGCAAGCTGAGTTTCGTGTCCAATGAAGGAGACGATGTTGGCATGGGTGCCAGTCGTATTTAGTTCGATTTCGATTTCACTTGCCTCAACAAAGAATTTAGTAAAATAACTTAGTTATCATTCAGCTAGTGTTAGGAACATAAATTGTGACTAAGGTTTGGTGGAAGATTTTAATTCAAAACTTATGAAAACAAGACAGTTGTACTCAGAGCCAGAGGCAGTTTCAGCCGGATTCGTAACGAAAGGGTTAAACAATGAAATTGCAGCAGTGAGCTGGCGGAACCATTGGTATGTTGGATAAAATGCCTAGCAGTATTTTTTCAAGCTTTTTATGTTCTGAGTTCAAATGTGGCTGGAGTCGACTTTGCCTTTTTGTCATTTCAGGGTCAATAAAATATGTACCAGTTGAACATCAGGGTGGATGTAATCAACCTATCTCCTCCCACAAATTTGCTGGCCTTGTGCTGAAAATTGGAAACCAGCATTAAATAATGTAATCCAAATGACTGGAATATCTTTGGTCATTGGTCTACTCAGCCTTGGTTGACCCAGGGCTAAACAACAACAACAGCATCTTTAATTAAGATCAGGTCTTTCGCCGTTGAAATTATTGGAAAAATTTCTGTGCTCTTGTCAGAATATTGAATTTGAGTGGACTGTTGTAGAATGTAGTAATGGTCGTGGGTGGGTTGGAGGTTTTTTTTTTATCGTATGTACTGGGGTGGAGAAAATGAGAAAGGTGTCCCCTGGAGGGAGAAAAGATGTCATCTCAACAATTTGTGGCCATGACATGTTCTGCTTTTTTTTTTTTTAAGTTTAGTTTTCCCAATGGAAACTGTGGCAACTCTGCTGTTGTTGTCGTTTTCATTAATAACATTATTAGGGAAATGCATGAACGTGACAAACTCTTGTATCATCTGCTTCTTCTCTCCCTCCCCCCTGCATCTCTTAAATATGGCTACCTTTGTGGTTAGTCAGGAAAGAAAGAAGGAAGGCAGTATTCTTACATTCCTGAGCTGGAAGTGCTGTTGTTGTTCTTGGTGGTGAAGGCATTGGCAGTGGTGGTGGTGGTAGTTGTGGTACCCATAGCAGTGGCAGTGACATGGTCTGGATGGGGGGTGGAGGTATGTTTGTTGGAAAGAAGAACAAGTGGGAAGTGTGTGAGGGTAAGGAAGAGATATTGATTAGGAGAGAGAGGGGGAGTAAGAGATTGAATGAGAGAGAGAGAGATTGTTTGGTTACATGAAAAAGGGGGGAACGTTGTGAGTGAAGGAAGAGGAGGAGGGGAGCAAATTGATTAGCAACGGTGGGAGGGGGAGAAGTGAAGGAGTGAACAAAGGAGAAGTTGGTTGATTGGAAAGTAAGAGGTGGGGAAGGAGAAGAGAGAGAAGTAGAATAGGAAGTGGGGAAGGGGGAGAGATGTTGCTTAATTGGAGGGGAAAAGGAGGACTGATTGGCAGAAAAGGTGAGTGTAAAGGATAGACAGACAGATAGATAGATAGGTAGGTAGCTAGAAAGATAGATAGATAGCAAGACAGACAAATAGATAGATAGACATATATACACATATGCATATATATATATGTGTGTGTGTGTACATAGAGATAAATAGTTAGGTATGTAGGTAGATAAGTAGATATATGCATATATACACACATGTATATAATATATATAGAGAGAGAGGGGGGAGTACATAGGTGAGTAGACAGAGAGAGTGAGATTGGAGGAAGGAGAGGAAGAAGAGATAATTTGGTTGAGGAAGAAAGAAGCAGGATGGAGAAGATGGTATTGGAAAATGTGGCAAAGGAATGGTTCGGGGTATGGAAGTGGGGCAGGGGACGGGGATTGGAGTAATTAAAATGTCTGAAAGTGTGAGAGTGTCAACCATGGAAGATAAAAATCTGGCAGAGTCTAAAGTGTGCAAGGAATGATTAATCTGAAGTGACTGCAAGACATAACTAACAGAGTAATAGTTGCTGTTATTGTTGTTGTACCCAGACAAAACTAATGCCACGGTGGTGGAAATTCCTGGACAAAACCCATAGCATGTTGGTTGAAATTGCCAGACATAACTAATGGAATATGGATGAATGTTCTCAGTGAAATTAATGACATAGAAATTACAGTTCCCAGACAAAACTAATGTCATAACTGTAAGAGTTCTCAGACATAACTAATACCATTTTGGTAACATTCCCTATAAAAAAATGTTTTGGCATAATAGTAGCAATAACCAGATATATCTAATGGAATGGTCATGGCAGTTACCAGACAAAACTAATGTATTAATCACAAGGCAAAACTAATGTCATGATGGTACTAAATTCAGACAGAACTATTTTACATATTGGTAAGAAATCCCAGACAAATCTGATGCCACAGTGAAATTGCCTACCAGACAAAACTAATGTTATAGTGGTAGCAATTACCAGACAAAACTAATGCAATAGTGGTGACAATTACCAGACAAGACTAATGTTATAATGGTTGCATGTACCAGGCTAAACTAATGTTATAGTGGTAACAAGCTACTCCAGACTGATGATGAGCAATGACTCTGAGACTAGGCTCTGGATGCTGGCTTTGCTGGGTGGAGGTGCTTATCTCCCCTGTTTGAGGACATACGGACCCAGATTTTCACCACTTACTTCTCCATACTCTCTAAACATGCTTCTTTGGCAATGTCCTACCACTTATATTATGGTGTTTGAACCTCAACGGTATGCCCTAGAACTTGCCATCATCTATATTTCTCTCTCTGTTCTTATATGACCATCCCATTTATATTCTGATCTGCGTCCCTTGTCAGTATGCCCGTGGTGAAAATCTGGGTATATGGATGGGGGGGAGTCTAACGGATAGCCATGATACAGAGAAACGGCCGTGGCTGTGTGCTAAGAAGATTTGCCTCACAACCACATGTTTCCAAATTCGGTCCCACTGCATGGCACCTTGGGCGAGTGCCTCCTACTGTCATCATCATCGTTTAACGTCCGCCTTCCATGCTAGCATGGGTTGGACGATTTGACTGAGGACTGGCGAAACCAGATGGCTACACCAGGCTCCAATCTGATTTGGCAGAGTTTCTACAGCTGGATGCCCTTCCTAATGCTAACCACTCAGAGTGTAGTGGGTGCTTTTATGTGCCACCAGCACGAGGGCCAGTCAGGCGGTACTGGCAACGGCCATATATATTATGTGTGTGTGTATGTATATGTATATATATATATATATATATGTATATGTATATATATATATATATATATATGTATATATATATACATATAAAGATGTGCATAGACGCGTATGTGTGGAAGAACTAAAAATGTTCATTTTGAAACTGATCTGCCAATCCTATTATGATCCTCCCTCACCGTGTATTTCAGTGAAAATAAGGCTGTGAAATAATCCAGTGTGTTCTAGAATTTTTAAAGCTAGCAGGATATGATCGGCATCTATGGTGGTGGTCGTGGTGGGGGTGGGGGAGATGTTTGGCTGGGTTTTTTTCTAATTTAAGGGTGATTGATGTCATTTCTACTTTATGATGGATGGATATACAAACAGTGTGAGAGGAAGCTAAACGTTCTATATTAGTTGACATATATACATATATATATATATATATATAAGTATATATATATATATATATATATATATATATATATATATATATATATATATATATATTTGTGTGTGTAATATATTATATATGTATATATTGTGTGTGTGTGTGTGTGTGTTTTATGTGCATATATGCATGAATGTGGTGATTCTATTGAGTTTTATGCAAATGTGTGAAGATAGATGGTGTGTTTAGGTATCAAGCAGCATAGCATTTGAATATATATATGTGTACACATACACATATATATCATCATCATCATCATCGTTTAATGTTCGCTTTCGATGGTGGCATGGGATGGGCAGTTTGACCGGAGATGGCCAGCCAGAAGATTGTACCAGACACCTGTGTCAGTTCACGCATGAGTTTTACAGCTGGATGCTCTGCCTCACACCCACCACTCTATAATGTGGAGTGGATTCTTCTTATGCGGCACCAGCACTGGCAGAGTCACCAAGTAACTTGCAAGACAAAGATCCTTTGAAGGGAGGGGCATTGGAGGAGGAGGAGGAGGTCATCTTGTGTTGGATGATGAAAAGGTTATAGTGAGACAGAGAGACAGAAACAGGTGTCTTGCTGTTGAGGAGGTTCAAGGTTACCTGGTCGGAGGGAGAGAGAGAAAGAGAGTGAGACAGAGACAGACAGAGAAAGAGAGAGAGAGAGGGAGAGGAAATACAAAATTATGCAGGATGGCCACAATGATCCACCAGTACTGATCGTAGGTCTGCTTAATCAGAGTTAACCTGGGGTTAAACAACAACAACAACTTGCATAACAAGACTAAAGTGAAGTATTGAGACGGTGGGGGAGGGGAATGATCCTGTGTGTAGACACCTGTAGATTACTAAATCCTCGCTAAACTGACTGTTAATCCTGCCACTACTTAAAGAGCTCATTCACACACCACGACCCATAAGCTATTTATCTCCATGTACATTTCTGCCACACCACAACTTATGTGTGTGTGTATGAGAGAGAGGGGGGGGGTGATTGGGAAGGGGAAGAGAGAGTAGTAGAGAGGGAGAGATAGAGGTACAGCTGAGGGCCATCTTCTATCATCATCGTCGTCGTCATCATTCAACACTCATTTTTCCATGCTGGCATGGGTTGGTCAGTTTGACCGGAGTTAGGAAGCAGGAGAGTTGGACCAGGTTCTACAGTCTGTCTTGGCATGGTTTCTGCAGCCGAATGCCAAGCACTTTACGGAGTGTACTGGGTGCTTTTTTACATGCACCAGCAACAGTACTTCTTATGTGGCACCAGCCCCAATGCTTTTTATGTGGCACCTGCCCCAGTGCCTTTTACGTGGCACCAGCTTTAAAATCAAGTGAAGGCCAAGTCAACTAGAACAGTGATTCTCAACCCTTTTCGTCCAATGGACCGCTTTGATTTCTATTTTATGTATGTTGACCCTCAGCCAATTCTCTGTTAAAAAAAAAGAAAACATTATTGTATTTTTATAATTAAATATTATTAAGAATTGTATTAAAAAATTGTTAAAACATTTTGTGTATAGGTGCAGCAGTGGCTGTGTGGTAAGTAGCTTGCTTACCAACCAAATGGTTCTGGGTTCAGTCCCACTGCATGGCACCTTGCGCAAGTATCTTCTCCTATAGCCTCGGACCGACCAAAGCCTTGTGAATGGGTTTGGTAGACGGAAACTGAAAGAAGCACGTCATATATATGTGTGTCTGTGTCTGTGTTTGACCCCCCAACATTGCTTGATAACCGATGCTGGTGTGTTTACGTCACCATAACTTAGCGGTTCGACAAAACAGACTGTTTTTCCATGTAGGACCTGTTTTTTCCATGTAGGACCTGTTTTTCCATGTAGGACCTGCCCAGTTGTCACCTGGGTCTCCCTAGAATGGGAGAATTGTTTTGCTATATTCCTCTGCAAAATCGTTGCGATTTTCTCTGCTTAATGCCAATAACAAAAAGGGGTCGTATGGTGGACAAGGAGGTTAACGACCGAGTCCAGATCTTCAAACAAAGCGTTCAATAAGGGGAAGGAAAAAGCAACAGGGTTTCAAAACAGCTGAAATCTCTTAGGAAAGGAAAAAAGGATAGTCGTTTTTTTCTTTTTTTCTTTTTGTATTTCTGTGATCCCTGCAACGGAAATTGCGATTCTGAGGTTAACTAAACAAAACAATTTTTTTTTTTTCAACAATTCTAACTTTTTGCATTTTTGTCTCTCCCACCACACATTTCCGTAACCGTTTCCTTGCTCCAAGAGATCTGAGACAGCAGATCCAAAACTCCACCAAAAATCCCTCATATAAATATAGATATAATAAAGAGATTAAATGAGTGTGCGCCAGCATGGATATTAGGGCGATGGATCAACCCTCCCCCAGTTACGTTAACAGGTTAGATCGAAGCGAAAGCAAGGAACCTAACCACAACGAAGTAGTTCGTTTTCTTTCACCTGTCCTAAATTTGCCTGATATTGCTAGTCCACATTTTGGGATTTATCAGCAGATAAATTGACTTACCATATTTTTATAAAACTATATTCTAAATAATCGATATATAAAATATTAAATTTCTTTTTTTAATAAAAATGCTTTTATTTATTATTTATTTTTAAAAATACTGTTCACATTATTTTCTTTTCAACATCGATGCAAGTGTCATTTTGGTACCTCTTGAGGCAAATAGAGAAATCCTTATTTGTGAACACATATTTCGAATAACAATAATAATAATAATAACAACAATAATAATAATAATAATAATAATCATGATTATTTCTAATAAATATTTGCGTGTAGTCGGTTGCTTATCGTTAAAAGTTGCATTAGGGGGCGGAAGAAAAGTATAAGTGGAGGAGGGGGGGCACCGGTGTAAAAGTCCCGGGGAAAATATATCCGACATTTCGGGGCTAAAAGAAAAAAAAAATATAAACTGGCGAGTAGCCTTGAGACACGGGTCGAAGTGAATCGATGGAGGAGGCAAGAAATTAGTGAAATACACCAACGTCAGGTATAAAGTGCTAATTATTTTCGTCTGTTATCCACTGACATTATATTTAAGCGCCAGTGCCTGTGAAATTGTTCGTTGTTCTCGTGCATCCTTTAAATAATCCCTGTGAAATAACGCTTGTACCATGCTAGAAATTCACATAGCCACACAGGCAGACATACATTTAATTCTACATCTATCCTGGCCGTATGTCTGTCTATTGATTTCTCAATGCGTCTCCTTTTTCGTTGAGGTTTCTTCTACTTTGCTATCCACCTATCTGTCCGTCTGCATCCATGAATCTCTCTCTCTCTCTGTACATATATGCTGTTACACAATATACGTTTATTAAGTTCATATACCTAGACACACAGACAAATTAGCACCTGAGGATTTCCCAAATACACACACACACACATAAATGTGCGACACGTACATAGAAGTGTGTATATGTGTGTTTTATCGTATATATATGTGTATATATTAACGTGTTATATATGCACATCCACATATATGTATGCAAACGCATTTTGTATTGTAAAATTAATAGATCAATATGTCCCACAATATTTCTTTTATGCAGTTTTTTTTAATTAAAAACAAACGAGATGAGATTATGTGAGGTTCATCCATATCTGAACAGTATTAGTGACGTAATTTAAATGAAGAATATCCATGCAACCGGCAGTCGAGTCTTATTTATTATTAAACAATATTAAAAGCTTATGCATATAAAAATATACACCTTACATTTTGTATTATGCAAATAATTATTCATACATGATCGTAAAAACTATTGAATTTTATACAGACAGAAACGTTATATGCATGTGCATTTATATATATATATGTGGATGTGTGTATGTATGTATTTGCGTGTCCGTGTGTAAACATTTGAAGGTAGTGCCCCAGCATGGCCATACTGGAAGGCTTCAAATCAAGGAATAGAAATACACGTCAATCAGCATCTATTTATATATATTTATATACTAATAATTTATGCATAATTTATACACTAACTGTTACAGATCTTTCCTTAATTAAGTGCTAAAATTAATTAAACACAAGAGAATTTCTTTGATGCAAAAAAAAAAAAACTTTTTAGTTAATTCTCCCCAACTCGTTCCGAATTATCTCCCTTGCCAATGACCTGTTTCTCCAACCGCACTCCCCCTTCTTTTCCTTTCCCCCCACCACTACCACCCCCTTGTAATAAGGTCTTCGTTCTCTTTCCTCTCCCCCCACCCTTCCCATGACAACTCACAGAACTACCACATCACTCTCTATCTCTCACTATCTATTTATCTCCAAGCTGTTCTCATCCATCCACACTTTTTTCTCTCTCCTCCCCTTCCCCCCAATGCTTTTTTACTGCTGCCTTCGTCCTACACTTTCTCGTGTTTGTGTGTGTGTGTGTGTCTGGTACAAGATGATCTCCAGAGAGAGATAGGATGAGGGCGAGGTTAATCATTCTAGTTGTATATAAATATATTTGTATTTAATATCATACACATATAAGTATACATATACATATATATATATATATATATATATGTATATATGTATATATATACACATACATACATACGTACGTACATATGTACATATATACCTACCTACACATGCACACACAATTGTATGTATAATTTTCATATACATATGCATATAAACATATATGTATATACATATATATACACACAAAAGTATGTACACAAAAGTATGTATACATATTTATGCTTATATGTGTATATATATATATATATACACACACATACATACATACATGTGTGTGTATGTATGTTCATCTCCAGTTTAGATTTTGCTGTGCTGATTTTCTTTTCAAGGGTTGGACTATATGTACCCAACGGCAGTATTCGGCCACCCGCCCACCCTTATTCTACATCAATCCTGTGTAGCAACATCTTGATGATGGGTTTGTCTTTTCAAGGGGTGGTATTGGCTGGGTTTCCTCTGGGAGTGTTAAGTAAAACAGAAATATTAAAGGAAATATTGGTGTGGAAGAATATGGTGGTGGTGGTGGGGCATTTGTAGAAAGGAAGGGATTTGTTGCAAAGATAGGAATCACATTAGGGAAAACAGTGGGGTGGGTTAAGGGATGTTTGTGTACACACTCATACACATGTGGTTGGTGCCACATAGCAGCCAAGTACACTCTGTAATGTGGTTGGCATTAGGAAGGGCATCCCGCTATAGAAATCTTGCCAAAACAGACAATGGAACCCGGGTATGGTTGCCAGTTCCTGTCAAACCATCCGATCCATTCTAGCATGGAAGACAGATATTGAATGATGATGATGATGTATGTGTGTATGAGAGAGACATATATATATATGTGAATATTTGACACCCTTTCTGCTCGAAACACATGTCCACAACTGTCCCCTCATCTCTAGATAATAAGCTTTTCCTTATCCCTAACCACATGTCATCTTTAGAGGATTCTCAATCCTTGGTCTTATCTCCCATTTGTGTATGAAACTCTCTCATTTCCCATTCATTAATTATGATACATCCTCTAGAGATGGGAGGATTTCCATAAATTATGAATTTATGTCAAGTGGTGTATAATATACTTGTATTTGTCTATGTTGTCTAAATTGAAGTCACTGGTCAGTTTGAGTTTTTTCTTGTAACTCATGTTCATTTAATCATCATTATCGTTTATCGTCTGCCTTCTGTGCTGGCATGGGTGGGATGGTTTGGCAGAAACTGGCCAGGCAGAAGACTGCACCAGACTTTTATGTCTGTTTCACATGGTTTTTACAGCGGGATGCCCTTTCTAACACCAACCACTCAGCAGAGTGGACTTAGTGCTTTTTACGTGGCACAAGCACAGGCGAGGTCAGTTTTGGCAAGGTTTTTACAGCTGGATGCCCTAACCCTAACCCAACCACTTTACAGTGTGGGCTGTATGCTTTTTAAGTGGCACCTGCACTGACAGGGTGACCAAGTACTTGCAAGACAAAAAGAAACTCTTTTGCATGGGTGGGGGGCATTGGAGGAAATGATTTTGTGTTGGATGATGATAGGTTATAGTGAGACAGAGAGACAGAAACTGGTGTCTTGCTGCAGAGGAGGTTACCTGGCCAGAGAGAGAGAGAGAGAGATCAGGAATGAGTTCAGAAACAGGTGTGCTGCTGCAAAGGAAATGCATGGTGACCCAACCTGAGGGAAGAGCAGGAAAGAGATGGTGGCAAAGTGTCGGGCATACTCACAAGGGATAGGGATCAGAATATAAATGGGGGATGGTCAAATAAAAGAAGAGAGAGATATAGATGGTGGCAAGTGCCAGGGCATACTCTTGAGGTTCAAAGGTCATAATATAGGTGGCAGGACATTACCAAAGAGCGTGATTATAGAGTGGAGAGTGAAGTGCACGAGTGGTGAAAAACCTGGGTATATAGAGTGGGGGAGGAGCTATCAGACTGCAATGATACAGAGAAACAGAGCCCCATGAAGACAGGATTGGGGAGTGAGAGATAAGTATAGTGCATGAAGGAGGAAATGTGAGGAAGAGAAAAGATGTAGTTTGGCTTGTTGGGGGGGGGGGGAGAAGTTTTCTTGTTACATGTGGGTGGAACACAGCGCTTCTTTGACATAGTGGTTAGGATGTTGTACTCATGACTGCCAGATCATAGGTTTCATTCCCAGACTGGGCATCGTGTTGTGTTCTTGAGCAAGACACTTCATTTCCACCTTGCTGTAGTGCTGTGTGAGGACTGGCATGACAAAGAATAGACCCAACATTTCCTCTGCTTGTCTTGAGAAGACGAATCATGAAGCAAAGTGAAAACAGTCGTGGCAGATACTGGTGTCACAGAAATGGCACCTATGCCGGTGGCACGTAAAAGGACTCATTACACTCTTGGAGTGGCTAGTGTTAGGAAAGGCATCCAGCTGTAGAAACCATGCCAGATCAGACTGGAATCTGATGTAGCCCCTCATCTGTCCAGCCCATGCCAGCATGGACAACGGATGTTTAATGATGATGATGATGAAATGCATATACATATAAATGTGTGTGTATATATTGAGCAAATTTCACGTTGTTCTTTGTAAGTTTTGCTAAAAGCACTGACGAGGTGCATCAAGAAGATTGTGTGATTTGACCAAATGATTGTGCAATTCTGTCAGCTGATTTACTGAAACATGTGTATGTTTAATAAAGCCTAAAATTAACAAATAGGTTTCTCTATTTTTTTTATTGTATGGGATGAAGTAGAGAAAAACTGAGCTCAAAAGGCTGAACCTCACAAGTTACTGTTACAACTGGCAACAACATGAAGAAAACCCGCTCTCTCTGACAAAAAAAATGTTTGGCAGAAAGAGCATTAACAAGGGGAACATTGATGGCTGAGATACTTATGCTGTTTTTGTTTTCTCAGTGCTCCTCCCATGGTGCTTTCACTGCTTATGTCTTCCAGCTCCATCTCTACAGTCCCTGTTCCCCTGCCAAACCCCTGCTGGCCAGCCTTGTCACGCTGGGTTGCCCTGAGAACTATGTTAAAGGTACATGCGTCTGTGGAGTACTCGGCCACTTGCATGTTAATTTCACAAGCAGGCTGTCCCATTGATCGGATCAGCTGAACTCTCATTATCGTAACTGATGGAGTACCTCTTCTCAAAGCTCTGCCTCTATCAGAACACCCTCTCAGTTCTCCATCTTTGACCCCCCCCCCTCCATGACATTCCCTACATACGCACCTCTCTATTTCTCCATCACTCTTTCTCTTTCCAGATACCAAACCCATCTGTGTCTCCCCCTCTCCCCTACATGTTCATACCCTTATCATGTGGGGTGGCTCCAGTTTCCCCTACATAGCCAATCCTGTCACCTTTATCCCTCTGTCTCTTTCTTTCTCCCTAATTCCTTTCCCACCCCTTCTCCTCTCCTCCCTCCCTCCTGTAGTTTCTATTCTTTTACTCCCTCCACTACCACCCTCTCACAGCTATCAATCTCCTCCTCTCTTCACACTTCACCCCCTCACATCAGCACACACACACACACACACACGCTCTCCCTTCCTCTCTCTAGTACTCTCCTCTTGAGGCCCTCAGTCTTACAAGGCTCAGGGCCACCTCACTGGTGCTGGTGCCACAAGAAAAACACATCCAGCACACTCTGTGAGCTGGTTGACATTAAGAAGGGCATCCAGCCATAGAAACCTATGCCAGTACAGACATGGGAAGAAGATATTGTCCTCTGAATCATCACACCCTGTCAGGTTGTCCAACCCAAGCTAACCTGAGCCACTCCCGCCTCTTCATTTGGCATTCAATTATGATGATGATGATGATGATGATATAAAGGAATATGTGTATGTATATGTATATATGTGTGTGTGTGTATGCGCATTTGTATACATATATACATGTAAGCTTTTATATATAGATGTGTGTGTGTATACAAAGATATGTATGTACACATATATATACACTGGTGTATATGAGTGTTGGATAGGAAGTGGTGTTGAAAGCCTTTTATATTGTGTTTATTCCAACATCACACCACCGCCGCCGCCACCACCTCTTCCCCCCCCCCAGCCCGCCTACTTCAGTGCAACCATGGCGACCACCCCTCCACTTCAGTCATTACCACCACTTCCACCACTCCAACCACCTCCTTCATATCACTCCATCATCATCATCATCATGGCTACCAGTCTGAAGGCCACCCC
>NC_068994.1:4249714-4254712 GCF_001194135.2 Octopus bimaculoides | reverse complement strand
AAACCACCCTTACCCCCTCTCCCTCACTTGCCATATCTTCCATCATTACTAACTTTCCCATCTCCCCTCCCCCCACACACTCGTGTGTGTGTGTACACATATCTGTGTGTGTATATATATATATATATATATATATATATTCTGTATATATACACACACACATACAAACAGCCATACATGTACAAATAGAAAGATATACATCTACACACACATACATACTAGAATCACCACTACTGCTACTACGACCATTGCTACCTTCTCTTCACAGCACATCTCCCACTACCGTTACCTCCTCCCCTTGCCACAGCTGCTTACATGACACGCCCTCCCCCACCCTGTTACCTCAACCAGATTTTTTTTCTCCACCCCACCCTGTATCGCCTGCCACCTTCTTTTTCTCCTTCCGCCACCCCTGTACCTATGGCCAACATCACCACCGCCACCACCACCGGTTCTCCATGCTACCAGCATACACACCCTAACCACCCACCACCTTCGTTTCACTTCCCCCCTTCCCCACTGTTGTATACTAAGACCACCATCGCCACCGCCTCCTTGACTAACTGTGTTGTTTTGTTTAAATCCTGTGAGAGGAGATGGTGGGGGACGTGTGTATGGTTGAGTGAGTGGGTATACACTTTGGGGTGGGAGGGGAGATATAGGCCCGTCCGGGTGGGGGAGGGGGAACATGAGCGTATGTGTGTGTGTGTATATATATATATACACACACCACACACTAGTATATATTAGTGTGTGGTGGTGATGGTGTAGGGAGATGATGTATGTGTGTATGGTGTTAGCGGTGTGTGGTGTGTGTGTGTAGTTGTGATGATGATGATGTATGTGTGTGGGTGTATATAGTAGAAGTGTGTATGTGTGAATAGAGGTCTTTGTAGTTAGTCTGGGTGAATAGCTGGCAGCCGGTGGGGGGGGGATTATTGCGATGGTGGCACTGGTGGTGATGTTCTGGAAAATATTACAGTTGTTGTTGTTAGGGTGGTGGTGGTGGTGGGGATGTATTAGCAGGACGAAGGTATTGGTGGTGGTAGTTGAAGTGGTGTGCTTTGAAAGATTTGTTGTAGGTAGTTTGTGTTGGTAGTAATGGTTGTAGTAGTGGCAAGTGTAGATAGTGGTTGTGATGATGTATGTAGAAGTACTGGTAGTAGTAGTGGTGGAAGTAGATGAAGTGATGTACTGGAGAATGGCAGTAATGCTAATGATGGTAGTGGTGGTGGTAGTAGTCATGGTTAATGGTGGCAGTGGTCATAATGGTTGCAATTGTGGTGTAAGACTGATGGTGGTGGTGGTGGTGGTGGTAGTAAAAGCAGTTAGCAGTTGTGATGATGTATATGGAAGGAAAGAAGGTGTATTTCAATAGTGTGACCATCCCATCGTTTATATTCAGGACTAAACTAATGTTGTCCACTGTATGGAGGGAATTTGGTTGCTATTTTTAGATGTTGCACTGGCCACATAGAAACTCCCTTTATTGGTTCGTGTTGTAGTTGGTCGGTGGTGTTACTCTTAATAGGAAGGTGGGATCTCTTCAGTTTGGCTCACAGATTTTTTAATTATTTTTTTTTAAACTTGACAGTTCAAAACTTTGTATACTGGTGTAATTTCTCATGCCGAACACAGTTAACTTTCAACATTTTTGACAAAATTTCGTATTTTAGAAGTTATTTTGTGTTAAAGTTGCCATATTTGGGTATTTTAACCAATCAACGATGTGCCTTCAGTTGAAGAAACCTACTGCTGTTTGCAAAAGTATTCAAAGAGCAACAACTTCCAGATCATCTCTACTAAATGTAAAGAACTCACCGAATAATCCACACATGGTCAAAAAATACATTTAGTAGAGATGATCCAGAAGTTGTTGCTCTCTGATTACTTTTGCAAACAGCATTAGGTTTCTTCAACTGAATGCACGTCGTCGATTGGTTAAAATTACTCAAAAATGACAACTTTAACACAAAATAACTTCTAAAATACAAAAGGCAATCTGTCCAATACTTAAAAATTCTACCAAATTCTTACTTGAAACACATCTGATACTCACTGGTTGTAATCTATATGGTTTTTGCTCAATGTCTGTTTCTCCATGCTAGCATGGATTAAATGGGAGGACATTGATGGCTGAATGCTTTTTCTGTCACCAACCTTTACATGTTTTTCAAGTAAGAGACTTTTTTTTATTGCAGAGGAATTTGAAAGCTTAGAGCTAGCAGACAATTCTTCTGTTGCCCAATCACAAATGATGACATAGCTTTTTATAGCTTAAATATAAACAATAGCATCACTGCCAGTTGGCATGACTCAGCATAAGTTGTAAACATACAGGCTTACACACACGTATGTATGAAAGTACATATGTATATATGAGATCTTATCAAAAATATCAGGACTGTTGCTACAGTAACGGAGCTAAAGTACACAAAGAGAAGCCGCCTGGCACAGCTTGACTTTGAACTCTAACGTTCTTGCTTTCTTTCTTTGTTCATAGCAGTGGTTGAAAGTAAAGTGTGTCAAATGTGGTTGTCTCAAAAAGAAGATCAGGTTTTCAGCTGCTCATGAACTTCTTGATTGTGTTGAGGAAGAGGAAACCTGTTTGCAAGCAGTTATAACAGGTGACGAATCCTGGGTCTATGGCTATGATCGTGAAACCAAAGCTCGGTCTTTGCAGTGAGAGACCCCAACAAGATTTCAAGACATTGAGGAGATCCAAGAGAATACGACAAGGCAGCTGCTTGCTATCCCCCCAAAACGAGTTCCAGGAATGCTTCCATCAATGAAAACGATGCTGGATCAAGTGTGTGACTTCGGAAGGGGATTGCTTTGAAGGAGATATTCAGAAACAGTACTTTGGAGTAAAGATTATTTGCCAACATAACATGGCAGTCCTGGTTTAGGACAAATGTTGCTGATAGATAGATAGATAGATAAATAGATAGATAGATAGATAGACAGACAGACAGGCAGACAGACAGATGAAGCGATTACCCTACATGTGGCATATGGCCTGTAGAGACCCTTACTGCTAGAAAAGGGGACAGTGAATGATGATGATGATGATGGTGAATGTTAGCTCAGATTGATCAAATACACAGTAAGAAGTGTTACCTTGATTAGACCAGTTTCTTATCCAGGAGAAATCTATCCCTCCTCAATTTAAAACCAGAGAACAGGCCAATGAAGGGATTTCTATATGATCATCTGATCTGCTAGAAATAACAACTAAATCTACCTCTAATCGCATCTTACTATGTCAAAGATGGTACAAATTTGATAACGTAGTGGTAGACATAGCCATAAAAAGGGGTTGATGGCCTGACTGATGATACCATCCGGGGATCAGTATTATCAACCCAGGGTTAAACAAGACAGCCATGAATCTTGAGCCAAGTACTGGTCATTTAAGTTGGTGGTGAAGGAAGGGGTGGCTGCTGGTGATGAGGGTTGAAGTGGTGGTCATAGCAATGATGGCCAAAGGAGGTGAGAAAATGGTGGTGGTGGTGGTTAAAGTGGTAGTCACAGAAGTGGTGGAGCTGGCAGTTCTCATGGTTGAAGTGGTGCTGGCAATAGGGCTGGTGTGTAGGTGTGGTAGTGCTTGTGGCGGCGGTGGCGTTAGTGGTGGTGGTTCAATTGATGATGAGGAAGTGTCCATCCATTAATTGTAGAAGATGAGGTGACTGAGAGTGGCAGATGGTCAAACTGACAGTAAAGAGAGAGAGAGAGGGAGAAGTGGACAATCAATTGCAGTGGGGGTGGGGATGGAGTATCATGGGCGGTGGCCACAGCAGTTTGTGTTTTGCCACCATTGCAGCAATGACCATGGTCAAGATGACCAGATGACCAAGACACTTCCTTCCTTCCTTCCAGTTCAGACCACCTAGCTGTAAGTACCACAGGGTGTCATGTAACTGGAACCATTTCCTCCTACACCTTGCTGCTTCAGTCAGTTTCCTCTGAGGTGGGGGCCTTTCTGATGCCCCCCCCACCGAGAGGGATTCTTGCATTATTTGGCAACAGACTCCCACCCACCCAACCTCCGGTCCTGTCAAGTCACATTTTCTTAATAAGGCCAGGATATGCTCAAACAGGAAGAATCAACCAAACTTTTGTCCTTAAATTATTTCAGTCATTAATTAGACTGTGGCCATGCTGGGGCACCAGTTTTAAGCTTTTAATCAGCACTTACTTTTAAGTCAATTATTCATTCTGTCGATTTCTTTTGCTGCGCTGCTATGTTACATGGGATGTAAACAAACCAACACTGAATGTAAAGTAGTGATGGGAGATGCACAAATGAAAAGACACACGCACACACACACAAACAGGGGCTTCCACACAGTTTCTATGTACCAAATTCACTCCCAAATCATTGATTGGCCTGGAGCCGTAAGTAGAAGACGCTTACCCAATGGTTTCACGTGGTGTTCCGATTTAACTTGGTAGGGAATCTAAGAGCTCAGTGGTTAGGGGTAATCGGCTCACAATTGTGAGGTCATGAGTTCGATTCTGGGCGGCGCATTGTGTCTTTGAGCAAGACACTTTATTTCACGTTGCTCCAGTTCACTCATCTGTAGAAATGAGTAGGACCTGTAACTCAAGAGGCCAGCCTTGTCACGGTGAATCTCCGTGAGAACCACATTAAGGGTACGTGTGTCTGTGGAGTACTCAGCCACTTGCACGTTAATTTCACGAGCAGGTTGTTCTATTGATCAAATCAACTGGAATACTCGTCGTCGTTAGCGACGGAGAACAGGGCCTGTGGGGAAGTATAGTGGTTTAACCGTGGTGGTTGAGGAGATGGCGGTGGGTATACCAGTTTAATGTGGTGTCGATGGTGGAGGTATTATATAGTTTAGTGCGGGGTGTATGAACTGGTTTAATACGATTGTGGCGGCGGCGGTGGTGGTGGTGGTGGTGGTGTGAAGTGGTTTACCATGGCAGCCACGGCGGTGGCTGCGGCTGTTGAACGTGTTTAAGAATGGGGGT
>NC_068994.1:4248146-4249144 GCF_001194135.2 Octopus bimaculoides | reverse complement strand
ATATATATATATGGTGGTGCTCCAGCATGATCGCAGCCGCATGGCTGAAATGAATAAAAGAGTACAAGAATATATATACACACGCACACACATGATATACAGAGATAAATGTGCCAGGATGTTTAATTACGGGTGGGACAAGTGAAACGATGTCTTAAGGGTGGCTAGCTTATTACTAATTTATATATCATTTCTAATAATCAGATACACATACGTACACATGTACACACACATCTCTCTCTCTCTCTCTCTCTCTCTATCTATATATATATATATATATATATATATGAAATAGGGATCGCTCAGTCGGAATTTGAGAGGCTGAGGGGTCCGATTCTCTGCAGCAGCTTGCTGACCGCTTTTATTCTCAGGCGTGGCTGTATCGTAAGAATCTCGCTTCCCAACGACACGGCTCTGGGTTCAATCGATTGCGTGGTACCTTGGGCCAGCGTCCTCTACTAATAATCTCAGACTGACCAAAGCCTTCTAAGTGGATTTGGGAGACGGAAACCGAAAGAAGCTTGTTTGTCCCCCCACCATTGCTTCTCAGCCGGTGTTGCTGTGCTTACGTACCCATAACTTAGCAGCCGACCGATAGAATAAGTGCGAGGCTTTAAAAAAAAATATGGGCTAAATATTCTTCAAGCTGTGCCCCAGTATGGCCGCAGTTTAAAGCAAAAAAATATATACATAAGCGCGTATATTAGATTATTCTTCAAATGTGTGTATATTTCTCGTATGCTGCCAGTAGTTATGAAGTCCGTCACAAACAGAAAAATATAGTGAACAGCACAACCATTTGTTAGATAGATAGATAGATAAATAAAATGTATGTATACATTCTGTTTAAAGCCTGTATGGGCCGTGGAAAGGTCAGTAGGTTATGTGAGCAATGCTGCATAAATCCATGCTGGGGTCAAATGTCACGTGTACTTTGTTTAAGCTCGTACTTACATGCGTCTACACACACGCTCACACACATTTATATATATATATAT
>NC_068994.1:4236978-4247787 GCF_001194135.2 Octopus bimaculoides | reverse complement strand
TAAAACGAGTTTATTAACATCGCACGTTACTTCGTCCCATATCGAAATTAAAGGAATTTCGATAAACAGACGGTCACCATACAACTCATGGTTTAGCGACTAAATTTACAAATATGCGAATAAATTTTTTTTTAATGTACCACTTCCATTCCTTATCTATCTATCTATTTATCTATCTATCTATCTATCTATCTGTCTGTCTGTCTATCTGTCGTCTGCCTTTTTGTCTGTCGTCTGTTTTTCTATCTCTCTCTCTCTCTCTCTCTCTATATATATATATATATATATATATATATATATAATGTTTTATTAGGCATACAATTTTAAATGGCTGCGCGTAGACCATAGTCTTGTTAGAAATAGCAGTCGTATCTACATCGAATCCCATTCTACTGTCTTAATAAAAGAAAGACATATTGGACAATGTAGTTCTTATATACACACGAGACAGGTATTATAATACCTTCGATGACAGGCCGACCCAATCAGAGTATGTCGGGGAAGAAATAAGATATTTATTCCCCGACATACTGTAAACCACACATCTCTGCTTGATGTTTACAGCTGTTTTTCATCTCCAATTTTGCTTCTGTAACTCATTCACTGGTTTTATTTTTAACTTTCGTAGTTTTAATTTATTATATTGTTTCACGGTAAAGTTTTTTTTATTAAAAATCTACGTAAATAAATTTCATATCTCCCACCAACAACTCTCTCTGTCTCTCCCTCCCTGTCTCTGTCTTTCTCTTTCTCTCTCTCTCTCTCTTTCTTTCTTTTACAACTTACTGTATAGAAATTCTTATTTCAAGCCGCCGCTAACATCGAAGTTATTTTACTTACAATGTTTGTTTGTAATTTTTTTAGTTGTCTCCCTTACCTGTTTTAACCAGAATACATCGTTAATAATTTTCCTTCTCGTTTGCTTTTAGTTTAAATTAATTAGAATTTTGGTATAAGTATAGTTTGGTGCCTCCTGACTATGTTTCCTCCCGACTTTCTGAAAAAGCATATCTTTTGCGAAATTTCACACGAATACATCTTCGAAGTTCGTAAAATTCTGAGAAAAGAATTCCTGCCTTCATTTCCACAATTCCCGTAACGGTTGAAAGAATTATTATTATCGTTTTTTCCACGTGTAACCTTTCCTTTTTCGAAGCGCTCCCCCTTTGGGAGTTCTACTTATTTATTTATCTATTTATTTATTATATCTTTCTCCGTTTTCTTCCTCTGTTTAGACGAACTTTCCTACCTTTTCGGACAAAACCTTTTGTAACCTTCGTCCTGTCTTTGTCCTTATATGTTTTTAATTGATATTAGCCCTTGTGGCCAATAAAAAGAACGAATTATTATTATTATTATTATTATTATTATTATTATTATTATTATTATTATTATTATTATAAGACGATGAGATGGCAGAATTGTTAGCCTTGCCAGAGAAGATGCTTAGTGACATTTCATCCGTTTTTATGAAGAAATTCCATCTGGGTCAACTTAGCCTTTCATCCTTTCAGGGTTGATGAAATCTGTACCAGTAGAGTACTGGGGGTCAAAAATCATTGCCAGTGGCATTTGAACTCAGAACATCGAGTTTGGAGAAATACGACATAGCGTTTCTCCCTGGACAGTTATGGCTCTGCCGGCTCACTGCCTTAATCTTATCTCTAAATTAAAATCAATCATTATTTTAGTTATCATCATCGTTAATAATGTTATCATTTTCTCCTTTCAGGATATTGGATCAACTTGTATACACTCCGAGAGAATCCATTGCTGACCATCCAGTGCAACAAAAGAACAAGACCTGCTGTCTGTTTATATATTTCCCATGACGGTTCCTGATCCTCTACGGGAAATGGGATAAACTCCAATTATTATTTTGTGCTGATATTACATTCCACTGATTACATTGTGCTAGCATCCAGAAATGACCCTCCCCAACTAATACATATATATACACTAATATATATGCTATGATTTTTATGTTATGTACAGAAATATCTGGTTCTCATCTGTGAACTATATACAGAAATATAAGAATATATACGCTACCATTTTAGTGGGGATATTTGACAAGGGTCTATAACTAGCATGCTTTAATAAAGGAGAAAAAACATTTTGACCCCTGCTATTTCACAAGATAACACTTTTTGCCATTCCAAAATAAAACTGACCCCTTTCGTATAATTTGATCACTCCTTCTCTCCTGTATAATCACTCTGTTAAGAGTTGTTGCCTAACAAGCAGACCTATGATCAAAAGTACTCCAGCCATGACCATCCTGTCTTTTTAGGGGATGTCTAGGACCACATTTTTTAATGCTTCCTTTCCTTATTTAAGACAGTAGGCTGTGGTTTAAGGGATAACTGGCTGTTACTTTTCGCAAGTCAAGTGATTACTTACAGACTTTTGTTAAGGGCATAAAGATGATTGTATATGTAAGGAATAGTTTAGGGGTTAGCTACTCTGTGGAACCCCTATTTTGTGTGTTCCCTAAATGGACTAATCTCCATATCTTTTAATCCTGCATTAACCCTACCGCTTACCCATCTTTTAGTTGGCCCCTTCCCTCACCATGGTCTGCAGTCAGTGCCCTTTCTCTGTGTTTATGTTTGGGCTGACTGCAATTGATCAGCCCCTAATTAAACCTCATCCACAAAATTGTTCAAGAGTTGGTCTTCATGAAAGTATACTGCTCCTGTCTACTTGAATAACTGTCATTCGCGTCTGTCACCCCAGTATATAACTGGTATGGTTTATACATAGTTCCTTCTCCGTAGACCATAGACAGTTATAAGGTCTGTCTAGGCTGTGATTAAACTGAAACTGTGAATGTTTCTAGTCTAATACTCCTCTATTTCGAGTCATAGTGTAGTAAATATATAACTCTATACAATTATATATATATATATTATAACCATATACAGTCACATGTAGTTGTTGATGAAATATAGTCACTCTATGTATGTTAAGATGTCTATTTAATTACGTTATATTTTGGTAACTTTATATGTAAGTCCCTCACCAGACTCATAGTCATCGTCACATCATCATTATCATCAGTGTTATCAATATCGTCATCAAGATCATTGTCAGCATACGTTCGTAGCAATTACGCCTCAGACTCATAAACAGAACACTCAGCATGTATGCAAACCAAGAGGTTCAATTCTCACCCGTTGTCGGAAGCAATCACTCCTATGGCTTTGGTCCATTCACAACCCCGAGCCCATCAACACCACCCTTGTCCACCCCATACACCTACGTCAGCTACCGGCAGTCGTACATCGACAAGAAACCCTACAAATGTAATGTCTGCCGTAAGCGGTTTACCCTCCGTGCATATCTGAAGAAACACGAATTGGCTCCCGAATTAGGGAAGCATTTCATCTGTGTCTTCTGCTGTAAAGCGTTCCCAGAAAGGGACAAACTAAAGATCCATGAAAGGACACACACAGGAGAACGCCCGTTTGCATGTGATATCTGCCCTATGGCTTTTGCTCGTAAAGACAAGCTAAAAAACCATGCCAGAACTCATTCAGGAGAAAAACCATTTGTCTGCCATATTTGCCCAAAAGCTTTTTCTCGAAATGACAAACTGAAAATCCATCAACGAACCCATTCTGGGGAGAAGCCATTTTGTTGTCAGATTTGTACGAAAGCTTTCTCTCGGAAAGACCACCTAAACAAGCATGAACGCACTCATACCAACCATTACAGTTGCTCTCAAACTATTCATCCTCACGACAAAACCAATATGACTTCGGTACTCTCGAATGCAAAGTGTGGCAATCTTTTAAAAAAGGAATTTCTCCATGGAGACAGACATGACATTTCACACCATTTGACCCCGGTTTCTGCTGACGAACTATGTAAAACGATTCCAATTAGTGGTTTGAACACTCCTGTTTTAATGAATGCTGCAGGTGTCAGCTCAGCACAACATCATTCTTATCAAGCTGCATCAGTGTCTTCGTCTTCTCACCAACCAGCATCAGCCACTTCAACATCCAAGACGACGACTCTTCTAAAACAGCCGGTTCTCTCAACCCTGAACCTCGACAACATTGCATCATCCCTGTGTTCCCATCAGAAAAGTGTCTCACAGCCACAGAGGTCCACAACCACCACGGCTTCTATAGCTTCAGCTGCACACCAACAGCCTCCACAACAACAACAGCAACAGCAGCAGCAGCAGATGCCCTCACAAGCTCACTACGACTGGAAACGGAACACTTCCCCAGCGTCTTCGTGGACATGGAATGGCTGCCCCAGTACCTTGACCATTCCCTCCTACACAGTTGGTCAGAGAAAAGGTGACAATCAAGGATCCTCTGACAATAACATCCAATCATTGATGTGAAAACAATAAAGAGAACAGCTACACTTTCACACACACACACACGTTTTGTTCACAAGACTCGATTATCTTTCAGTCACATTACAACCACTCTAAAATGCATGCATCCAACAGTCTGGTCAGGGGATGCTGCAAGCTGGACCCCCCACCCCCACCCATGTATTTATGCCTATTCATCTCCAGCAAGAAATTTTCTCCATAACAAAATGCAGTGAATGGCTATCTTAGGGGGTTCAAATAGTCCCCCAGGCGTATTTGAACTGGTAACCAGTTCTTATTACAACTAATAGTTTCACCACAATCTATTCTAATCCACCTTTCTACTTTATTATGACCAAACCATAAAAATGGTTTAGAACGATTTACCTGATGAAGAGATCAGGGTGAAACTATTAGTTGTAATGTGACTAGAGAATAATCCAGCAACTGAATAAAAACATTATACATTTCTCTCTTGAGTTCTCTTTTGAGTTCTCAGTTCTCATTGTTAAAATTATTTTGCCCTCGCCCCCCTTTTATATATATATTTGTTTTGGTAAGTGACTTGATCTGAGATTGTGCATTAAAAAATGAAATAATTACATCATAAAAGAGTCATTTTAGCAATTAAATAAAATACACCAAAAGAAACTGGTATTTTTTTTTTCTTTTATTTGTTTTGGTCATTTTGACTGTGGCCATGCTGGAGCACCGCCTTTAGTCATGCAAATCAACCCCAGGACTTATTCTTTGTAAGCCTAGTACTTATTCTGTCGTTCTCTTTGCTGAACCGCTAAGTTACAGGTATGTAAATACACCAGTATCAATTGTCAAGTGATGGTGGGGGGACAAACATACACACACATATATATATATGCGACGGGCTTCTTTGAGTTTCCATCTACCAGATCCACTCCCAAGGCTATAGTACAAGACCAAGGTGTCACGCAGGAGGTCAACTTTGCTTTTCAATCTTTCGGGGTCAATAAATTAAGTACCAGTGAAACACTGGGATCAGTGTAATCAGCTAGTGCCCTCCGTAACAATATCAAGCCTTATGCCTGTAGTAGAAAGAATTATTATTATTATTATCATTAGTAAGCTGGTAGATTTGTTGGCACATTCAACAGAATGCTTGGTGGCATTTCTTCCTCTTTACATTCTGGAATCAAATTCTGCCAAAGTAGACTTTGCCTTTCATCCTTTTAGGTGCCAATGAATTAAGTACCAGTTGATCACTGGGGTTGTTATAATTAGTTTACCCTCTTCCTTAAAATTGCTGGCCTTACACCAAAATTTTGAAATCATCATCATCATCATCATCATTATTATTATTATTATTATTATTATTATTATTGAAGGTGGTGAGCTGGTAGTATTGTTAGCACACCGGACGAAATGCTTAGCAGTATTTCGTCTGCCGCTATGTTCTGAGTTCAAATACCACCAAGGTTGACTTTGCCTTTCATCCTTTCAGGGTCGATTAAATTAGTACCAGTTACGCACTGGGGTCGATGTAATCCAGCTACCCAATATTACACCTCGTGATGTCTCCTGTTACATATCAGTCACACCTCCAGCTCTCCCATGTTACATGTCAGTAACACATCAGTCGTACTCCCATAGAGGTCGATGGATTTTTTAAACATTGAATAGTTACGAGGGCCCCATAGATTGGAATAGAAAGGAAAAGCGTCCATAGGTAAAAATTGGTCGAGAAACACTGCATTAGGTTGTTAGTCCCCTGAGGGAGAACACAAGAATCTTACCTGTGTTGTCGATATTTACATCTTCCGTTTTAGCATAGTCCAGGGGGCGTGAAGAGGATGAATGGTCTGTCTCTGTCTACAAAGGAGATAATAGGGCAAGAGACTGTAAGCTAATGGCAGTTCAATCAAGGTTGTCAATATGGTGGGAGGGATGGGGAGGTGGAGTCATTGGCCAGCAACGACTAATTGTTGATGTGTTGTGTGTGAAGTAATATAATTAAACGGCTCATATTTCTAATTAAATTGTCCTTCTTAGAAACATAGAATTATTGAAGAGAGTGTGAGCAATTCATTGATAATAAGTGAATAATCGTGACATATTGGTTCTTTAATTGTTAGCAAGTGTTTAGAAGTGTTTGTCTCCCTCAGTTACCAATTTAAAAGGAGAAATGGCCAGCATAAACAATATGTCTTGTGTGATAGTCTTAATAGTTTTATCAAATTTGTAGCATAATTGAATGCGTCGTGCTCAAAATTAAATTGTCTTTCTTAGAAAGAGAGCCATTTAAGATGGTGAGAACAATATATTGATAATGATAATTGGAGAAATGTAACATGATAGTTCTATAGAACTGCTATGGAGGGCTCAGAGACAGCCACATAGAATACGTGTGTGTGTGTGTATGCGTTTCTCTGTGTGTGTGTGTGTTATTTTGTCAAAAATTGTGATGACTCAAATTAGAATTGTGGAATCACTGCAATAAAATGATATTGCTGAAATAAAGCTGTGCCAGCCATGGCCTTCACCACATCATAGGTAAAATACAAGATAGACAAAGCCAACAGTTAACCATTCTCTGCCTTAGCTGAAAAGTACAGGAAGTTTTTTTTGCTAGAAAACAGCTGATTGGCGAGCTCGTGTTGCAACTTGATATGCCTTATATAGAGAGAACTAACTAGATAAGGAGATACATTGGCTCCTTACTTTTGTATCATTGTGGTGGACCATTGTATGCGCCTTGCACTGGAGAAACACCAGGACTCTGGCTTTACTGTAGCGCTGGCTCAGGGCAGGAGGGACAAGGCTAAAAAGATATCAGATGCTGAATTTGCTGAAGACATAGTTCTCACCAACATAACCAACACATAAAAAAAAAACCCTACAAGGTGAGAAGAAAGACGATCATCATCATCATCATCATTGTCGTCGTTTACCATCCACTTTCCATGCTAGCATGGGTTGGACGATTTGACTGAGGACTAGCAAGCCAGAAGGCTGCACCAGGCTCCAATCTGATCTTTCAATGTTTCTACAGCTGGATGCCCTTCCTAATGCCAACCACTCCGCGAGTGTAGTCGGTGCTTTTACATGCCCCCGGCATAAGGGCCAGTCAGGTGGTACTGGCAACGACTATGCTCAAAAGGTATTTTTATGTGCTACCTGCACAAGGGCCAGTCTGACGGTACTGGCAATGGCCATGCTCAAAATGGTGTTTTTTATGTACAATACTTAACACTATTAATTACAGCTTAAACATGGAATTAGGCATTTGCAAGTGTTGAAGAATTCCCACAGACTTCTAAAGCTGTCAGGACAGAGGAACTCCCAGAACTTTTCGACTTCATTATCTCGTATTTTTATCATTTTGATAATGCAACTGTTTATTTTTGGAATGACGTTGTAGGATTGATGGGCGAGGTTGGATCTGGCCAATTTGGACATAAAATATGTAGAATATTTTGGCCAGAAATGACCAGTTTAAATTCTGAAGGGTTAATGTGGATGTACAGTTTATAAAGGGTGTTACTGATGTAAGATCTTTCAGATTTATTACAAATCCATTTGGTACACTACATAAGCCTGTTGTTGAATCAGTTGGCTAACATACATATATATATATATATATAGAGAGAGAGAGAGAGAATGTTACCATTAGTTCCATGTCAATATTGCCACTAAGCAATATTGGCATTTCTTCAAACCCGGCCAAAGAAGTGGCCATTTGAGAGTGGCCGTTGCCAGTACTGCCTGACTGGCCCTCGTGCTGGTGGCACGTAAAAGCACCCACTGCACGGCCAGATCAGATTGGAGCCTGGTGCAGCCATCTGGCTCACTAGTCCCCAGTCAAACCGTCCAACCCATGCCAGCATGGAAAGCAGACGTTAAACGATGATGATGATACATATACATATATATATATATATATATATATACACACATTATATATATACATATTTCATATATATATATATATATATGTACATATATGCACACAAACACACGCAAGGTGTACAAGTGATGTGCTTATATTTTCCTGTTTAGTGTTAACGGTTGTCTGGAACAGTACTTAAAATTCGATAAGATTTAACTCGAGTGAAACAGTGACCTGTAGAAACAGAATTCAAACTAAGTCTGCTGTAAAGAGAAATCAGAGGGAGAAAAAAAAAACCATGCAAGACAAACGGTGTTCGTAATAAAAGTCCTTTCATTGAAAAAACACTCCATATGAAATACGTACTACCTCCGTCTGTTCTAATTAGTAGTTCCGATTGATATAAAATATGATATTGTTTTATTTGATAATATGCATTTTCATGAAGGAAAATATGTAAATATAGTTGGTATATGTAAGATATGAGGTATGGAATATTTAATCCGGCTGTCTGTCTGTGTGTCGTATTTCTAACGTTTTTTCTTTATTGTTATTATCTCCCCCTTTGTTTACTTCGATGGTTGTGTAAAAAAACTCTAGCTTCTTCTCTCCCGGTCACATTGTCTGCCTAAATCGGACCCCTATCTGCCGAATATGTGTGCCATTTCATTGATTGACCAATGCCGAAATGTCCAGTGGCGTTACTTGCCAACTGACGCCTGCCGTAGCTGAGATATTCGGACAGATTGGACGAAGGTTCAATCGATGTTGTTCTCGGCTGAGGTGAGTTTTGTGTTCTTAAAGCAATTCTAAAGTCGGTGATCACATTACGTATCGCCACTTCTTTTATTTAATTCTCTACATATCAACTTCCCTTTCAAATATATCCAGTAAGACTTCCTCTTTACACATATAACCTAACACATACACAACACTTGCAGATATATATATATATATATATATAAAGAGAGAGACACATATATAGGCCAAATGTAATAAAGATAGTGATCAGGTTTCGCTTCTTGCCCTAGAAATATCGACCAGACAAGCCGCTCTTTTCTCACTTCTCCCCACTCCTCCATTTTACAACTTCATTCGTCTGTGAACTCCAGACAATATTTTTCCTAAAATCATTCACAAACCACGTTTCCTTTTTTTCCCCACCACCAACATCTTTCCTCTTAGGTACTCACTCCCTATTAAGTGATTATATATATGTATTTATATGTTATATGTATGTTTCTATGTACCAATATAACCTTATAGTATATAGTTTTTCAGAGTTTACATGTCATGAAAGAAATATAAATATTCAGGCCAGAATAAGTTTTCAGTGGTTATTTTTAATACGTTGGCTCCGCTATTAATAAAACTTGTCCAACTACAATTACACCTATAAATACGTACAGACACACATACATACATATATTGTAAAGTATGAATGTATTGTATCGTTGTGTGCCGTGGCTAATCCAATAATTTAAATATTGACTACTTCATGTACGGATATCGATTTTGACGAAGGCTTTTCCTTAGTTCAAAAATAGTTTGATATTTATTTCCCTCTCTTTTTTTTTTCTTTTTGTCTATTTTGTGTCGTGTAATCGAGGCGGTACATTCCCCACAATCACATTAGTCCTTGATCCACAAATACACTACTAGGACATCGATGTTAATTAGTGAAGTTTTGTGTGGATAATGTTCAGTTTCTCAACAAATTTTTCAAATCAACTCAAGACGACGCGAATATTTATTCAACGATCAATTACGGTGTATATCTGTACCTGAACATATATACTTAAATATATGTATACAACAATCACCATCATCATAGTTTTAACGTCCGCTTTTCCATGCCTGCATGGACCAGGCGAAGTTTATTCAGGTTAAGATTCTATAAGCGGGTGCACTTTCTGTCGCCGACCCTCACCTGTTTTCGAAACAAGGTAATAGTTCTCCATGGCTATACATGTTCTCGCAGAATATTTGAATATGTATAGCTATAGATGTATGTCTGTATTTTTAAAAATTCTTTTGTTTCAGTCAAGTCATTTGACTACTGCCATACTGGAGCACCGCCTTTGGTCGAACAAATCGAGGACTTATTCTTTGTAAGCCTAGTACTTACTCTATCGGTCTCTTTTGCCGAACCGCTAAGTTACGGGGACATAAACACACCGACATCGGTTGTCAAGCGATGGTGGGGGAACAAACATATATATATATATATATATATACACGACGGGCTTCTTTCAGTTTCTCTCTACCAAAGCTACTCAAGGCTTTGGTCAGCTCGAGACTATAGTAGGAGACACTTGCCCAAGGTGCCACGCAGTGGGACTGATCATGGAATTATGTGGTTGGGAAGCAAGCTTCTTACCACACAGCCACGCCTGCGCCTATGTATATATATATATATATATATATATAGGTACTACTAAAGCAGCACGGTCCCGAGCGCGCGGTCGCGCTAGCTAGTCGTGAGTGGTTGATCCTAGCCCTGACCCTGTCCCTAACCCTAACCCTAACCCTATCCCTAACCGGTGTGTGCAAATGAATACGTGTTTAGGGTTGGGGTTGGGATCGACCACTCATGACTGGCTGGCGT